>NC_090653.1:194295858-194573358 GCF_040937935.1 Hyperolius riggenbachi | reverse complement strand
TTGGATTTGTCTTTGCTCTCTCTAGAAGTGGAGGGGCTGCATAGACAAAGCAAAGCCAGTTACTTTTGCTACATTGATGCACTCTTTTAAAAAGAAAAAAAATACTTAAACATATGTGAAATAATCACACCTTTATCCAACCGATAAATGCTGGCTATATTCCAGGGCTTGTGACTCCATGTCTCAGCAACTAACAGCTGCAGAGAAACCATGAGCATAAATGTGTGCAGGCAAAAGTAAATCACCTCCAGGCAAAACCAACATCGATCTGCAAAACAACTGACCTTCCAGCCAATATAAGCAAGTTTGCCTAGACAGCACCACTGCAAAACAATGATAGAAACATGCATGTAATCTACAGAGGAAGCATGCAAAAACAAGCTAAAACATCCCCAAAGCATTATGCGTGTCATTTTACCTGTTCACAGCAGCAGCAGAGAGTGAGCGACAGAGCAGCAGAGCGTCCTCCTAACTAGAGTCCAGCGTGGAAGAGAAAATCTCCATCATGTTATACTTCCTGGAGGGCAGCCCTGCATCACTTCCTCCCTGTGGAACTCAGGAAGAAACCTGAAATTGGAAGTCATAGTGCAGAGAGAAACAGCTCCCTGCCTGCACAGCCATTAGAGCCCAGGTAAAACAAATGTTTGGAAGCAAATAATTGCATGTGGAGACAGAGCTCACACTAACCCCCCTAGCACAGGGGTCCCCCACAAGCACTGTACATTTAGGTATTCCGGGGGCTTCAGAGCATTCATACATACATACACATACATACACATACATACATACACATACATACATACACATACATACATACACATACATACATACATACACATACACATACACATACATACATACATATATACATACATACACATATATACATACATACATACATATACATACACATACATATACATACACATACATACATACATATACATACACATACATACATACATACATACACACATACATACATACATACATACATACATACATACATTGCATGTGGAGACAGAGCTCACACTAACCCCCCTAGCACAGGGGTCCCCCACAAGCACTGTACATTTAGGTATTCCGGGGGGCTTCAGAGCATTCATACATACACATACATACACATACATACATACATACACATACACATACATACACATACATACATACATACACATACACATACATACATACATACATACACATACACATACATACATACATACACACACATACATACATACATACATACACATACATACATACATACACATATATACATACACATACATACATACACATACATACATACATACATACATACATACATACATACACATACACATACATACACACATTTTCTACTTGCTGTTCAATACTTGCAATGAGAATCTATTATGGAGGGCAAGTCTGCCATTTGTGACCAAGGGTAATGGCGGGGGAACCCTTCCTGGTGTAATTCCCGTTCTGGAGTTGTAGCCTAACAAATGGCTACCACCACACATCCAGGCAAGGAGGGCAGCAGGCATGCCCGCCCCAAGGTAGTGACCAAAATAACAATACGGGACTCGGGAGGACCTGCTGTTTTTGAAACTAATTCACTTTAAATCCTTTAACGAGAATCTGTTATGGTGGACAAAGATGACACCACTTTCCTTTCACGAGAATCAGTTATGGAGGGCAAGTCTGCCATCCATTCAAGTGCAAGATATGCACTGACTGCCAGGTATAATACAATGTGCAGTCACAGATGCAGTGAAAGGTATGCAGTGACTGCAAACAGCCGTTTGTGTAGTGATGGCCATGCTGGACTGGTGCGCACCATGAAGAGAGTGCAGGTGATGGTGGCTTTACAGCCCATATGGTCGCCCGGCTGATGTAGCTGAATGACAGAACAGTGACTGTCCAGCTGATCAAATTTGGTCTGACCACAATGAAACAACGACCTTATTATCTTTGGTGTGCCACCCCCATATAGCCGGCGGTCATTGCTTCATTGTGATACGCAAGCCCCTTCACCGCGGCAAGGTAATGATCACGAAGGGGGATGGGCACATGTACATGCCTTTTGTTTTTTTGTTTCAGCCGCCTGCAGTGCAGCCAGAAAAATTAGGCAGGCATGTACACGTACCAGAAAAATTAGTATAGCGGCCGCTGCTAGCAGCGGCCTTAAAAATTCAGGAATCCGACTAGAGTCCTGGGCCCTGTTGGTGGTGGCGGAGAAGGCAGTCAAGCGGCCTGCAGGCAGAGATGCTGTGTGTGGGGACTGACTTAGTCTTCGGTCGGGCAGTAGCCCTCCGGGATCCATGCCTCATTCATTTTGATAAAGGTGAGGTACTGAACACTTTTGTGACTTATGCCTCCAGCTGCACTGAAGGTCCTTTCTGACAGGACGCTTGCGGCAAGGCAAGTAAGAAGTTGGATGGCAAATTGGGACAGCTCTGGCCACAGGTCAAGCCTGCACACCCAGTAGACCAAGGGTTCATCGTCGCTGCTCGCAGTGTCTACATCCACAGTTAAAGAGAGTCTGAAGCGAGAATAAATCTCGCTTCAGACCTCATAGATAGCAGGGGCATGTGTGCCCCTGCTAAAACGCCGCTATCCCGCGGCTTAACGGGGGTCCCTTCACCCCCAAATCCCTTCCGTACAGCCGGGGAGCGCTTCCGCATTGGGGCAGGGCTAACCGCCGCAGCCCTGCCTCATGCGCGTCTATCAGACGCGTACCTCCGCCTCTCCCCCGTCCCTCTCAGTCTTCCTTCACTGAGAGGGGTGGGGGAGAGGCGGCGATGCGCGTCTGATAGATGCGACTAGAGGCAGGGCTGCAGCCGTTAGCCCTACCTCCAGGAAGAAAAAAATTCACGACAAAGTTCACGACCAAGTTTTGCGGGGGTGGGTTTGGGGGTGAAAGGACCCCCGTTTAGCCGTGGGATAGCGGCGTTTTAGCAGGGGCACACATGCCCCTGCTAACTATGAGCTCTGAAGCGAGATTTATTCTCGCTTCAGAGTCTCTTTAAGGCCACCTGCCGGTCCAGGCGTTGGTGGAGAGTGGATACGGAAGGGCTACGGCGAGCTGTTGGACTAAAGAATGTCCGCATGTCCGACATCACCCCGAGATCGCTGGAGCATCCTGTCCTTGCCTGCGTGGACTTGGGAGGAGGAGGATTACTTCCAGTGGTACCTTTATTGCGTTGTACTGTCACATCACCCTTAAACGCATTGTAAAGTATCATTGACAGCTTGTTCTGCACAGGGCCGGGCCGAGGCATAGGCTGGAGAGGCTTCAGCCTCAGGGCGCAGTGTAGGAGGGGGCGCACAATTCATTCAGCTGTCATTCCTAATTGTGTATGTAGCAGAAAGAAATAAGAAAAGGGGATACATAGCAGTGACTGCAAGCCATATAACTAGATATTAAGGTGCTGGGGAGGTTGTGGGCCCTGTGGCCCTCTTAGTCTAATAGCAATCAGTGTGTGACAGCTGAGGTGGGAGGGATGGAGGGGCGCACTTTGGTGTCTCAGCCTTGGGTGCTGGAGGACCTTGTCCCTGCTCTGGTTCTGCAAGTGCTGCATCCTTTCTGCCTTGTGTTGAGTTGGTAACAGGTCTGCCACTTTGTGCCTGTATCGAGGGTCTAGTAGCATGGCCACCCAGTAACAGGTCATTCCCCTTGAGTTTTTTGATAAGGGGGTCCCTCAACAGGCTGGACAACATGAAAGAGGCCATCTGCACAAAGTTGGATCCAGACGTACTCTCCATCTCCTCTTGCTCTTCCTGAGTGACGTCACGCAACTCCTCTTCCTCCCCCCAGCCATGAACAATACCACGGGAACGTGGAGCAGCACAAGCCCCCTCTGATGGCTGCTGCGGTTGTTCTTCTGCCGACGCCTCTTCCTCCTCCACAGAAACACCTTCCTCATCCTCATCCGAGTCTGACTCCTCTCCTTCCCCACACAGGTGTCGAGGAAACATCTGGTTTGGATGAAAATCGCTCCCACGACTCCTCCTGCCGTAACTGTTCCTGTTCACGCTCCTCCACAGCTTCATCCACCACTCTACGCACGGCACGCTCCAGGAAGTAAGCGTAGGGGATCAAGTCGCTGATGGTGCCTTCAGCGCGACTCACCAGGTTGGTCACCTCCTCAAACGGCTGCATTGTCCTGCATGCATTTTGCATCAGTGTCCAGTTCGGTGGCCAGAACATCCCCATCTTCCCAGATTGTGTCCTTCTACAGTAATTGTACAGGTACTGGGTGACAGCTTTCTCCTGGTCTAGCAGGCGAGAGAACATGAGCAGGGTGGAATTCCTGCGAGTCGGGCTATCGCAAATCAGGCGTCTCACTGGCAAGTTGTTTCTCCGCTGAATGTCTGCAAAGCGTGCCATGGCCATGTAAGACCGCCTGAAATGCCCACACAACTTCCTGGCCTGCTTCAGGACGTCCTCTAAGCCTGGGTACTTTGACACAAATCTTTGCACAACCAGATTCAGCACATGTGCCATGCAGGGTACATGTGTCAGCTTTCCCAAATTCAAAGCGGAAAGGAGATTTCTGCCGTTGTCACACACCATGTTGACGATCTCCAGCTGGAGCGGGGTCAGCCATTGCTCCACCTCTTTGTTAAGAGCAGCCAGGAGAGCTGGTCCAATGTGACTCTCCGCTTTGAGGCAAGACATGTCTAAAATGGCGTGACAACGTCGTACCTGGCATGCAGCGTAGGCTCTGGGGAGATGGGGCTGTGTAGCTGGAGAGGAGGAGATGGCAGCACCACTAGAGTTGAACTGCCTTTCAGCCAACGAGGAGGAGGAGGATGACAGCGAAGAGGATGTAGCAGGAGGAGAAGGAGAGGAGGTGGCAGGAGGCCTGCCTGCAAGCCGTGGAGGTGTCACAAGTTGGTCCGCTGCGCAGCTACGTACTCCCTGCTTGCCATCGGTCACCAGGTTGACCCAATGGGCTGTGTATGTAATGTAGCGGCCTTGCCCGTGCTTGGCAGACCAGGCATCCATGGTCAGGTGGACCCTTGACCCAACGCTCTTCGCAAGAGATGACACCACTTGCCTCTCAACTGCATGGTACAGTTTGGGTATGGCCTTTCGTGAAAAATAAGGGCGGCCTGGTATCTTCCACTGTGGTGTCCCAATGGCCACAAATTTACGGAAAGCCTCTGACTCCACCAGCTTATATGGTAATAGCTGGCGAGCTAATAGTTCCGCCACGCCAGCTGTCAGACGCCGGGCAAGAGGGTGACTGGCAGAAATTGGCTTCTTCCGCTCAAAGACTTCCTTCACGGACACCTGGCTACTGCTGTGGGCAGAGGAGCAGGAACCGCTCAAGGGCAGAGGCGGTGTGGAGGAGGGTGGCTGTGAAGGTGCAAGGGAGAAAGCGGATGAAGACGATGCACCTGAAGGAGGAAGAGGAGAAGGAGGGTGGCTTGTCTTTTTTGGGTGCTGCTTTTGCTCAGGTAGTCTTCCCATTGCTGTGTGTGCCTTTTCTCCAGGTGCCTACGTAAGGCACTTGTCCCTACGTAAGTTCTGGCCTTTCCACGGCTCAATTTTTGGAGGCAGAGAGAACAGATGGCTTTGCTCCGATCTGAGGTACACACGTTAAAAAATTTCCAAACCGCTGAGCCACCCTGGGGTGATGGCACTATGGTGGCATCAGCAGCTGACCTTGAAGGGCATGTTGGCTGGCTGTCCATAGCTGGCGATACATGGCGCCGGACACTGCCCCCAGCTGTTTCTGAGGACGAGCTCCCTCTGCTTCTTTCATGGACTCGTCTCCTCCTACTCCTCTCTGGCTCCCCCTCTGAACTGTCCCCCTGGTCATCTCCTCTATTGGGAACATTCGTGGCATCCGTATAATCGTCATCATAATCCTCCTGCCCAGCTTCGCTTTCCTCTGACACCTCCACATCTGCACCAACATCAGGTGCTTCATCATCCCCCTCCTCACACGTTACGTCCATACTATCACCACCTAACTCAGATGTATGAGGTGTTGTAACTTGCTTAGCGCCTTCATCTTGGTGTAGCATTATTGGCTGTGAATCAGTGATTTCCACACCAAATAACTCCTGCGAAGTGTCAAATGCAGCGGATGTGGTGCTTGTTGTAGCGCTGGTGGCTGCGGGAGATGAGGTGTTCTGTGTTAAATACTCAACCACGCCCTCACAATTTTGGGAAGTGATGGCACGTGCCTTCTTCTGAGCACTGTACTTTGGGCCAGGTCCGCACGAAATCACAGCAACACCACCTCGCACAGACCTGCCGGTGCCAGGTGGCCTTCCTCTGGGTCTGCCTCTACCTCTTCCTCTACCTGGTTTGTCCATTTTGTCCATCTCGGGGGGATGCTAGGTATATGCAGTGAGGTGTCCTATTGGCGCCTCTGTACATCGCTGCAGTGAGGTGAGTTCACTCAACACAAAGGTAGGTAGATGCAGTGAGGTGGGTTCACTCAACACAAAGGTAGTTAGATGCAGTCAGGTGAGTTCACTCAACACAACAGGTACTAGTAGGTATATGCAGTACTGGGTAGTACAATGTGCAGCTCCCGGTCACACACACAGGTAGTCACTGAATGTGCTGCTGCTGGCAGTGGCACACACACAGTATGAATTAGCAATGCTGTCTAAGCAACACAAGTGTCAGTTTGACACACAGAAAAAAAAATGATCACACAAACAGGATTAGCTCTGAAAAGAGCTGTTGAATGAGGGGTGCTATTAAAGCAATAACATTCAGCCAGGAGCAAGCTAACAAGCCAAGAGCCTGACTAATCTGTCCGTGAAAGACCAATACAAAGTGGTGTACACGTGAGAAGTGGAACAAAAATCATACATGATTCCAAACATTTTTTACAAATCAATAACTGCAAAGTGGGGTGTGCGTATATATTCAGCCCCCTTTGGCCTGAGTGCAGTCAGTTGCCCATAGACATTGCCTGATGAGTGCTAATGACTAAATAGAGTGCACCTGTGTGTAATCTAATGTCAGTACAAATATAGCTGCTCTGTGAGGGCCCCAGAGGTTGTCTAAGTGAATTTTGGGAGCAACAACATCGTGAAGTCCAAAGAACGCACAAGACAGGTCAGGGATCAAGTTATTGAGAAATTTAAAGCAGGCTTAGGCTACAAAAAGCTTTCCAAAGCCTTGAACATCCCACAGAGCACTGTTCAAGCGATCATTCAGAAATGGAAGGAGTATGGCACAACTGTAAACCTAACAAGACAAGGCCATACACCTAAACTCACAGGCCGAACAAGGAGAGCGCTGATCAGAAATGCAGTCAAGAGGCCCATGGTGACTCTGGACGAGCTGCAGAGATCTACAGCTCAGGTGGGAGACTCTGTCCATAGGGCAACTATTAGTCATGCACTGCACAAAGTTGGCCTTTATGGAAGAGTGGCAAGAAGAAAGCCATTGTTATCAGAAAAGCATAAGAAGTCCCGTTTGCAGTTTGCCACAAGCCATGTGGGGGACACAGCAAACATGTGGAAGAAGGTGCTCTGGTCAGATGAGACCAAAATGGAACTTTTTGGCCAAAATGCAAAACGCTATGTGTGGCGGAAAACTAACACTGCACATCACTCAGCTTGCACCATCTCCACTGTCTAATAATCAGCAGGGACAGGGAAGCTGGTCAGAGTTGATGGGAAGATGGATTGTGCCAAATACAGGGCGATCTTGGAAGAAAACCTCTTGGAGTCTGTAAAAAACTTGAGACTGGGGCGGAGGTTCATCTTCCAGCAGGACAATGACCCTAAACATAAAGCCAGGGCAACAATGAAATGGTTTAAAACAAAACTTATTCATGTGTTAGAATGGCCCAGTCAAAGTCCAGATCTAAATCCAATCGAGATTTGTGGCAAGATCTGAAAACTGCTGTTCACAAACGCTGTCCATCTAATCTGACTGAGCTGGAGCTGTTTTGCAAAGAAGAATGGGCAAAGATTTCAGTCTCTAGATGTGCAAAGCTGGTTGAGACATACCCTAAAAGACTGTCAGCTGTAATTGCAGCAAAAGGTGGTTCTACAAAGTGTTGACTCAGGGGGCTGAATAATTACGCACACCCCACTTTGCAGTTATTGATTTGTAAAAAATGTTTGGAATCATGTATGATTTTCTTTCCACTTCTCACTTGTACACCACTTTGTATTGGCCTTTCACATGGAATTCCAATAAAATTGATTCATGTTTGTGGCAGTAATGTGACAAAATGTGGAAAACTTCAAGGGGGCCGAATACTTTTGCAAGCCACTGTATAGAGACACACACACACACACCTCTTCCTGGTTAGCAGCCATGTAAATCTGACGATTAAAAGCTTGGATTGCAGCGGAAACGGCAAAGAGGGATCCAGGAGATCACAGTGACCCGATTGGTATGTTTTTTTATTGTACAAATTGGACAGTACAGATTCTCTTTAAGTGGCTAGAAACCAGTTGGAGGTTTTCATTCAAAAAAAACTGTCCTACACAAAGACTAAATAAACCACATCCATAAAATCAGAAGTGCCAGAGACATGGGCTACTAAAGTAAAGGTGGCCATACATTAGGCGACTTGGCGGCCGATCGACCATCCGATTCGATTATTATAATCAGAAGAAAATCGGTGCCGCCAAGTGCATGGCCGATTGACGATGCAAGCAATTTCGGGACGAAATTGGTCGCATTAATCAGTTGGACATGCTGCAAGCTGTAGGGCTGATTTGCTGAATCGTGTGTGCAGTGGTAACAGCGTGCAATATCTGGGTGAGCGCCGAAAACCATGACGCTGTCCCCCCCAATGTGTAATGTGACCGCCTGTTGCCCAGTGCACTATACATTACCTGTCCGTGGCCACAGCTCTTCCTTCACTTACTCCAGGCTCCCTGCGCATCCATACATGCGCTCCACCTGGTTGCCGGAATAATGGGGTGCATGTGACATCACACGCGCCCACGTTACTAGGCAACCTTGTGGGGAGCATTTGTGGATGTGCAGGGAGCACAAGTGGCGGACAGGTAAGGTATATAGCGAGGGGGTGGGGGGCAATGGCGATCATTACACATTAGATGAGGCGGTGAACAGAGCAGATTCAAGATCAATTTCAAATTTTATTTTATGTCACAAGTTAGCGGCGAATGACACTTTGTGAAAAAAGACAATAAAAATCAATTTCCGCTAACTTGTGACAAAAAATAAAATCTATGAACTCACCATACTCCTAACATACTCCTAACACGGGACAAAAGTGTGTAAAAAAATAAAAAAATTGTCATTTACAGAGACATTTCTCCTACCCAGCATGGGTATGTGTAAAAATACACCCCAAAACACATTATACTACTTCTCCTGAGTACGACAATACCACATATGTGACACTTTTTTTGCAGCCTAGGTGCGCTAAGGGGCCCAACGTCCTATTCACAGGTCATTTTGAGGCATTTGGTTTCTAGACTACTCACGGTTTAGGGCCCCTAAAATGCCAGGGCAGTATAGGAACCCCACAAGTGACCCCACTTTAGACAGAAGACGCCCCAAGGTATTCCGTTAGGTGTATGGTGAGTTCATAGAAGATTTTATTTTTTGTCACAAGTTAGTGGAAAAAAAACAATGAATATCAATTTCCACTAACTTGTGACAAAAGATAAAATTTTCTTATGAACTCATCATACACCTAACGGAATACCTTGGGGAGTCTTCTTTCTAAAATGGGGTCACTTGTGGGGTTCCTATACGGCCCTGGCATTTTAGGGGCCCAAAACCGTGGGGAGTAGTCTAGAAACCAAATGCCTCAAAATGACTGTTCAGGGGTATAATCATCTGCAAATTTTGATGACAGGTGGTCTATGAGGGGCCGAATTTTGTGGAACCAGTCATAAGCAGGGTGGCCTCTTAGATGACAGGTTGTAATGGTACTGAAGTGCAGGAAGCGCAGGATGTTCTCAAATCATGACCTGGACATGGCAGCAGAGAACATGGGCATGTGATGTATTGAGTGCATAGACCAATAAGACCGCAATACATTCTTTTTGACTAGACCCATGTTAACCACTTAAGGACCACAGTCTTTTCGCCCCTTAAGGACCAGAGACTTTTTTTCCATTCAGACCACTGCAGCTTTCACGGTTTATTGCTCGGTCAGACAACCTACCACCTAAATGAATTTTCCCTCCTTTTCTTGTCACTAATACAGCTTTCTTTTGGTGCTATTTGATTGCTGCTGCGATTTTTAGTTTCTATTATATTCATCAAAAAAGACATGAATTTTGTCAAAAAATGATTGTTTTAACTTTCTGTGATAAAATTTGTCAAATAAAGTAAAATTTCTGTATACATTTTTGTCCAAATTTATTGTGCTACTTGTCTTTGATAAAAAAACAAAAAAAAACAAAAAACATTCAGTGTATATTTATTGGTTTGGGTAAAAGTTATAAACTAAACTTATTTACAAACTATGGTGCCAAAAGTGAATTTTCCCATTTTGAAGCATCTCTGACTTTTCTGAGCACCTGCCATGTTTCATGAGGTGCTAGAATTCCAGGATAGTATAAATACCCCCCAAATGACCCCATTTTGGAAAGAAGACATCCCAAAGTATTCACTGAGAGGCATTGTGAGTTCATAGAAGATTTTATTTTTTGTCACAAGTTAGTGGAAAATGACACTTTGTGACAAAAAAAAAAAGTTTCCATTTCTGCTAACCTGCGACAAAAAAAAAAATGAAATCAGCCACGGACTCACCATGCTCCTCTCTGAATACCTTGAAGTGTCTACTTTCCAAAATGGGGTCATTTGTGGGGTGTGTTTACTGTCCTGGCATTTTGGGGGTGCCTAATTGTAAGCACCCCTGTAAAGCCTAAAGGTGCTCATTGGACTTTGGGCCCCTTAGCGCAGTTAGGCTGTAAAAAAGTGCCACACATGTGGTATTTCCGTACTCAGGAGAAGTAGTATAATGTGTTTTGGGGTGTATTTTTACACATACCCATGCTGAGTGGGAGAAATATCTCTGTAAATGACAATTTTTCAAATTTTTTTTTTTTTACACACAATTGTCCATTTACGGAGATATTTCTCCCACTCAGCATGGTTATGTGTAAAAATACACCGCAAAACACATTATACTACTTCTCCTGAGTACGGCGATACCACATGTGTGGCACTTTTTTGCACCCTAACTGCGCTAAGGGGCCCAAAGTCCAATGAGTACCTTTAGGATTTCACAGGTCATTTTGAGACATTTGGTTTCAAGACTACTCCTCACGGTTTAGGGCCCCTAAAATGCCAGGGCAGTATAGGAACCCCACAAATGACATCATTTTAGAAAGAAGCCACCCGTATTCCGTTAGGAGTATGGTGAGTTCATAGAAGATTTTATTTTTTGTCACAAGTTAGCGGAATTTTCCGCTAACTTGTGAGAAAAAATAAAATCGTCTCTGACCAGCTTCCCTGTCCCTGCTGAAGAGAAGCACCCCCGGAGCATGATTCTGCCACCATCATATTTGACAGTGGAATGGTGTGTTCTTCAGAGTGATGTGCAGTGTTAGTTTTCCGCCACACATAGCGTTTTGCATTTTAGCCAAAACGTTCCATTTTGGTCTCATCTGACCAGAGCGCCTTCTTCCACATGTTTGCTGTGTCCCCCACATGCCTTGTGGCAAACTGCAAACGGGACTTCTTAAGATTTCTGTTAACAATGGCTTTCTTCTTGCCACTCTTCCATAAAGGCCAACTTTGTACAGTGCACGACTAATAGTTATCCTATGGACAGATTCCCCCACCTGAGCTGTAGATCTCTGCAGCTCATCCAGAGTCACCATGGGCCTCTTGATTGCATTTCTGATCAGCGCTCTCCTTGTTCGGCCTGTGAGTTTAGGTGGACGGCCTTGTCTTGGTAGGTTTACAGTTGTGCCATACTCCTTCTATTTCTGAATGATCGCTTGAACAGTGCTCCGTGGGATGTTTAAGGCTTTGGAAATTTTTTTCTAGCCTAAGCCTGCTTTTACATTTCGCAATAACTTTATCCCTGACCTGTCTTGTGTGTTCTTTAGACTTCATGGTGTTGTTGCTCCCAATATTCTCTTAGACAACTTCTGAGGCCGTCACAGAGCAGCTGTATTTGTACTAACATTAGATTACACACAGGTGCACTCTATTTAGTCATTAGCACTCATCAGGCAATGTCTATGGGCAACTGACTGCACTCAGACCAAAGGGGGCTGAATAATTATGCACATCCCACTTTGCAGTTATTTATTTGTAAAAAATGTTTGGAATCATGTATGATTTTCATTCCACTTCTCACATGTACACCACTTTGTATTGATCTTTCATGTGAAATTCCAATAAAATTGATTCATGTGTGTGGCAGTAATGTGACAAAATGTGGAAAACTTCAAGGGGGCTGAATACTTTTGCAAGCCACTGTATATTGAGCATACGGGTAATGCACTCTGGGCTGAAAGGAAAAATGGCTGTCAAACAATCAATCAATCAATCAATGTGAATGAAAAAATATCTGCCAAAAAATGTGAAAAAAAAGAGGGGAAGGTGTCTGCCAGGACATCGGAGCTGCCACCCAAAAACGTCCACCCACTCAGCTCGTATGCCCTGGCCAACCCGATTTATCCATTCACACCGATCGATGTGGATGAACAAATCATTGCCAGAGTTCTTTTTTGATACAAAGTGCTTGCCAAAGCATAGGAACTCCAACACCGCCCCTCAGCTCATATGCCTCGGCAAACGTATCTTTTTTACTGCGGAGGATAAATCTCGTCCTGCAGCGCTGCATGCACCAATTTTGTGTAACCTGACAGACGTGCAATGCTTCTGTCAGGATGCACCATCAGTGCTGCAGCTGGTTGGTCGGTTGCTCGGTCCACCTGGAAGGGTAATTTTAACGATTGGTGTCAGGCAGCACACAGAGAATCTGATTGTTGATGATCTGCAGAATCATCAATAATACAAGTATGTCTAACCTCTGGACACCAAATGAGTGAAGTACAATATGAACTGGAGACTATCTCCCGAGGAGCGGGAGATATAAGTGGCTAGGCCAAGAGCCACCTGAGGGGCAGGTGGCCCCGGGCAGTGCAGAAACTATCTCCTAGATGGCAAGGGCCTGGTAACCAGGGATCAGATGGTAAACTGTACTGCAGCCGGAGGAAGAGACCACTGGCTGCTAACAGGCCGGACTCTCCGAGGAGCGGGAGTCCTGTATGCAGCTGACACCTGATGGAATGGTGTTACAGCTAGTACAGATCGACTGAGCACTCTGGGAGAGTGACAGCTGGAGTGGTCGGGCAGGCCAGGTCGGCAACACACGAGCAGATTAGGTACAGAGAGAGACTGATTCGGTAACCAGGTACAGGCAGGGTCTGGCAACAGGTAGGCAGATATGCAAGGTACCGAATCAGAAGACAAGAGCAAGGTCGACAGAGCAAATGGTCATAACATAGCAGTATAACAAATCCTAGACTGAGGTGTGAGTTCCTTGGTCTCGACACCCTGGAACTAGTCTACGAGTATAACACAGTATTGACACAGTATCCCTAAGCTTGGGTGTGTGGTCCTTGGTCACAACACCCTGGAACTGGTCTAAATGATAACACAGCAATGACACAGTATCCCTAAGCTTGGGTGTGAGGTCCTTGGTCACAACACCCTGGAACTGGTCTAAATTATAACACAGCAATGACACAAACATAATCTGGCTAAGTGTGAATTCCCAGGTCCTCCTGGTTCTAACACACTGTGGGATCTGACTGATCTGAGTGCTCACACGTTAGTATTCGCATCGGCAGACAACCAGCAACTGACAGGCAAGAAGTATATATAGCGCAGCGCTGCTCAGCGCCGCCCAGCCCCACTCAGCCAATCACTCCCTGTGCTGGGATCAGCTGACTGTCCTGATCAGCTGATCCCTCTCCTATTGGCATGAAGGTCCTGCCTCCTAGCGCGCGCGCAGCTCTCCATCTGTGTGCACTACTAAGCTCAGACAAACCACACGCATGCTGCTGTGCGGAAACCGCCGGTCTGAACGCGGAGACAGCCGCCCCGCTGCCAGACCGCGCGGCGGTGTCTCCGCAATCCATTACAGTAATGGATGGAAAAAAAACCAAGCAAACAGCAAAGCAATAACTTCATTAACATTTATAAACTTTTTCAAACAAAACCTTAACATTGTGATCCAAACACTCACTTTTTTGCTCACCTGTTTTTTTGTTGTTGTTTTTTTAACTTACCTCCTGAAGACAAACCTCTCCTCCCCCATAGGACAATGTGCGAAGTGCAAATCGCACAGAGTTGTGGCGAAGTACATTACGCATTTTGTCCCAAGTGAAAGGAGAGGTTTCTGGCAGCCTTGTGTATTAGGGTCTCTCGAAACCAAATGTTTGGTTTCACACTGCATATTGGCATATCCAGTGGGTCGAGCCCGCCGCACCGTAGCGCCCAAAACAGACCTTCAGGGAATACCACAAGAGTAGCATTCTGCCTAGTAATGAACTGTGTCGCCATAGGCTAACATGACTTCTGGGCCGGCCTAAATTGCTGCAGAAGCCACGCAGTAATGTAGGCATGCACTAGCGTTAAGTCAAGCACTTCTGGTGTAGGGGGGGACCGCAAAGTGTGGCTTTCGCTAGGCAATTTGCCCTAACTCATTGCAGCATTGTGAAATAGCACTGAGAGACCCTTGTGTGCCTACTGCTGTGTCTGGAGTTCCTTACTCTCTAATAGTGTACCTGCTCATGGTACCTCTCAAAACACACCCCTAGGCATGGGACAGTAAACAGTGGTGTCACGCCTTATTCCAGCCCTGCTGCAGACACGACAACGTTTTCTTCGGATGCGGTGACCTGGGGTACTCGGAATTGGATAGGAGTAATGCCTTCCATGCAGCCGGCTAGTTGCATCTGGGGTTTGGGCCATGGCACCTCCTGGATACAGGAGTTCCATAACGATCTCTTTTTGAAATTTAATAAAAGATCCAGCTCTCCCAGCCTTATTGTAGAGAACAAAACTGTTGTAAATTGCCAATTGAATGAGGTAAAAAGACACTTTTTTTATACCAGCGTCTTGTTTTCCGGAAAATTAAATAGGGCGCTAACCTCTGGTCATTGAAGTCCACCCCTCCCATGTTAGTGTTATAGTCGTGGACGACAAGGGGTTTTTCAATTACCTCAGTTCGCCGTTGAATTTCGACTGTCGTGTCTGCGTGAATGGTGGACAGAAAGTAAACGTCCCTCTTGTCCTTCCATTTCACCGCGAGCAGGTTGTCAGCACACAAGGCAGCCCTCTGCCCCCGTTGAAGTCTGGTGGTAATGAGCCGTTGGGGGAAGCCCCGGTGACTAGGCCGTGCGGTGCCACAGTATCAGATTCCTTCTATTTTTAACCACTTAAGGACCAGGGCTTTCTGCAGTGATCGGTGCTGCGTGGGCTCTCCAGCCCGCAGCACCGATCAGAATTGAGCCTTGGCGATCAGACTTCCCCCCTTTTTTCCCCACTAGGGGGATGTCCTGCTGGGGGGGTCTGATCGCCGCCGGCTGTTTGTGATCTGCGAGGGGGGCTCTTCAAAGCCCCCCTCCACAGCGTTTTCGGCGCTCCCTCCTTCCCCTTACCTCCCTCTCCCTCCATGGGCTGGGCAGGACGGATATCCATCCTGTGCATTGAAGGATAGGATTCAGCCTATCATATGCCGGCGATCCCCGGCCAATCAGAGGCCGGGAATCGCCGATCTACGTCACGGCGCTGCTGCGCAGCAGCGCCGTGTGATGTAAACAGCGGGGATTTCTTCCCCGCCTGTTTACAGTTCGCTGGCGAACCGCGATCGGCGGCTCTCCGGCTGTTCACGGAGACAGCCTCCGTGAACTGGCATGGAAAGGCCGTTTCCATGCTATACCACTAACGACCCACCGACGCCTATCGGCGTTAGGCGGTCGTTAAGTGGTTAAGTGCTGAAAGAGGGCCACACTTGTGTAATAATTGTCCACAAAAAGATGGTACCCCTTCTGGAACAAGGGTGACACCAAGTCCCACACAACATTTCCACTGCTGGATGGTGTAATGGTGGTGGCTGGAAGGTGTAATGGTTAAGGGCTCTGCCTCTGACACAGGAGACCAGGGTTCGAATCTTGGCTCTGCCTGTTCAGCAAGCCTGCACCTATTCAGTAGGAGACTTTAGGCAAGTCTCCCTAACACTGCTACTGCCTATAGAGTGCATCCTAGTAGCTGCAGCTCTGGCGCTTTGAGTCCGCCAGGAGAAAAGCGCAATATAAATGTTATTTGTCTTGTCACTGCTCCCCAGGTAGTCAGGGCATCCAACCGGCTCCAATTTTGAGTCTTTCCCCTCATAGATAATAAGATGTATAGCCAAAATAAAATAAGATGTATAGCCTGTGGCCCTTTCACAGAGCTTATACAGTTTCACCCCATACCGGGCGCGCTTGCTTGGGATGTACTGTTTGATGCGAAGGCGCCCGGTAAAACGTACAAGGGACTCGTCTACGCAGATGTCCTGTTCAGGGGTATAAGCATCTGCAAATCTGGATGACAGGTGGTCTATGAGGGGCCGAATTTTGTGAAGCTGGTCATAAGCAGGGTGGTCACTTCGATGACAGGTTTCGTTGTTATTGAAGTGCTGGAAGCGCAGGATGTTCTCAAATAGTGTCCTGGACATAGCAGCAGAGTACAAGGGAACGTGATATGCTGGGTCCGTAGACCAATAAGACTGCAACACATTTAGTTTGACTAGTCCCATGTGAAGAATAAGGTCCAAAAAAAATGTAATTTCTGAAACTTGGACTCGTTTCCACCAAAAAGGCTGGGCAAGGAAGTTATTCGGATTGGCGGTTATAAATTGTGTGGCCTTACGGTTGGTCTCTGCCACGACTAAGTCTAAGAGATTCTGGGTGATGAACAGATAGAAAAAGTCTAGGGCCGATCCTAGATTATCTGTCTCCACCTGGACTCCAGACTGGGCTGTGAAAGGGGGCAGTATGGGTGCGGCGGAATCAGGGGAATGCCAATTAGGATTTGCCAGCACCTCTGGTAAACTAGGGGTAGTACGGGCCTGTCTTCTTGGTGGCTGCGACAGGGATCTTACTGCACGTGCCACCGAACCAGTTTCAGCTTCCATGCTGGTGCTCGCCACTTCACCAGGGTATAAGGAAGCATTGGTGCTAAGTCCAGAAGATGCTGTGCTGCTGGTGCCTGCCCCACCATGAAATCTCAGACCAGCACTAGCACCACTCTGCTGCTCTTGAGGCTGATCCTGCGCCACCTGCGGTCCAACGACATGGGGTGTGGTACGCCTGGCTCTAGCCGGGACCTCAACCTCATCATCACTGTTATAAACGGTTCTATATCACCTTGCTTCGACACCATTAACTTCTTACAGTTGCGTCTCACAGACTGTGAGCCCACTTGACTCTCACCACAGCAAGCAGGAGATAGACTTTCTCAGGCTTCTTCAAGGTTTACGTTATTTATTCAAGAACAGAAATACAGATAGACACAGTTCATCATATCCTAGCCACGCCAATCTTCATGTTGCGTTACAAGCTTCTTGATTAGACTTCCTGCTGAAGTCTAATCAGGTACCTTCTTTCTAACCTAAGTTACACTAGACTACCTATGTACAGCATACATTGTATCAGATTACAGAAAGGAATTAACATACTTAGAGGTCCCAGTCAGCCTTGCGAGCTAGTGCGAAAGTAAGAAGCAGAGTGAGCTTGGATCGCCCACCTCGGTTTTAATACCGACTAGGAAAGAGTTAAATGTGGCATCATATTCGCCCTCCCCTAGACCAGACTATTGGTTGGGCCACCTTGTGGTGTCATAATACCCACCCACTCGATTAATAGTCAATGAGGCATTTGACCTACATGCAGGCATGTGGATATTTACAAAACATGGCTGATGTTTATTGTTCTAGTGGCGGTACATGCCCAGGTCAGGGAGACCTGTGGCCTTGTTCATAGAACAGCTTCTTAGGTATGTTCTAGTTCTGCTGACAGAACTGCAGATTTTCTTTCTAAGAGAAAATCCCCTTAAAGGGCAGGTCTGCTCATCAAGCCTTTTTGACTAACTCAGTCCAAATAACTGAGGCCTACTTAAATTATAACAATCCCCCCTAAAAAGGCTTGACCCGCAGATCCCAGCTTCTGAACCTAACCGTACCTGGTTTCTTTCCTTTATGTTTCACTTTTCGATGTTCGTGCTCACACAACTTCTCTGCTCTCGGCGGTTATCCCTGGAAGAGAGAGAGCAAGACCTCTTGGTCTTCCTGTAACCAGGCTCTCTGGGGAGGCCCTACTTCTAAATCCCTCTATACCACATGCTCAGCATTTGCGTCACTTGCGTATCACTCACAAACTTGCATGACCACAGAAAAGTGAAACTCGTTTGTTTGTTACTCAATGGAGCAGTGCCAGGTGCCTTCTAAAAGAACGCCTTTATACAATCAGCTCCATCACCGGTACTACTAAACCTATACCCTTAATTTAAAAATATTGGTTCATGAGATTGTTTATGAGGCACCAATCTCTGGACCAAGTTAATTTGTTTTACGTAATTTTAACACGCAACCTCACCTGGATAATGATGCCTAAAGTTGTCATCCCCATCCAGACGACCAGTGGGTGTAGAAAGAACTTTGAACTGCAGAGGCCCTGTCCGAGTGTCCCTGGAACATCACCGGAAACCTTTTCCACCAGATCAGACTGGAACTCACCTGCTTATTTTTGTGTTCTACCTCGTTAAGATCACCTGGATCATGGTGAAATCTTACCTCTAACTTAGTGTACTGTTTGTTTAACCTTTGTATCAAAGTGTGGTCGTCTTGGATCAAACCCTGTTCCCCTTTGTCCCATGTCGTGTTCTCTTTTAGGATGGGAACTTCCCGTGAAACTTTGAACTTTAGAGTACTCTTAACAATTTGAGAAATAACGTCCTCAAACCTGGATGACTGGATCCATATGGGATCTCCGCTCACCCAATATGTTCCCCTTGACAGATCCCCCTTATTGGAACAATTATGAACATGTACCTTGAATGTGTCCTTAGACAGGATGCTAAAAAAACAAACCTTTCCTTCAGCCACCGGAACTATCGGTTTGGCTTCAGGGTGGATCTTTTGAATGGTAGCCTCGCATTCTGCGTTATTGAGCCTGCAGGCTTCTTCACTAAATTTGACTTGCCCCGGCAAACACAGGTACCTCTGTGAGAATTGCCCGCATGAGGACAACTCTACTCGTTTCACCTCCCCGTCTAGCACCAAAAAAGTTTGACCTCTCAGGTCCTGGTGTAAGACATGTGTTGAGGTGGGAACTAAGGAAGTGGCGGTGCCTAAAGGAATGTTGCACCGTTTCCATTTGTTCACCCAAACATCTCGAAGCTTCCATGCAAAAGATCCTTCTCCAGAAAAATCGATATACCTCCCCTTGTCCAATCTCAGTTGGACAGGATCTTTAAACATCTCCCTGACAAAATATGTCCCCAACTGTCCTGATTGGACCTCTTCCCCCCTTATGTCCTGAGGCACACTATGTACCAGAGGTTGGGAAGACTGTACTCTCTGCAATCTTTTAATTAAGAGTACCTCTTCACTTACCCAACTAGCATGAGGATAAGCGGCTGCATATGAACTGTGTAATATCGTCCCCTGTTGTGACCCGTGTAGTGTGGATGGGGTTCCCTGTGTTGGCTTTCCCTCCCCCGGGACCGCTCTCCCCACCCTCTTTGTCACCTGGAAATGTGGCTTGATCTCGATTTTTACTTCTTGTTTCGAGAACCACCAACCCTCGGCTTTCCAGCCTTTACGTGTGTATAGTTGTTTCAGAGGCACTCTCTGTTGGTAGCTCCAGAGTGTGATGTTGTCCCCTGCGTCTCTCTGGTAGGAGAATTGACGCCTCCTGCTCGTTCCTCTCCAATCTGGAACCATCTCACTCTGCATAACCAAGACAAGGTACCCCTGAATCACACACTCCACCTTTTGCATGTACCCATTGTACTGCAATGTACCTTTTAACAACTCTTTGGGTCGGTGCATCGATTCTAGGAGTGTGGCATTCAATAGCAGATTTACACTGCCATTCAATTCCCACTGCCCGCACACCTGACCCTTCAGACCTTTCCCCCACATTGTGCCATGAAATTTGATTTCTCCTGGCACAAGTGCTCTTTTCCTCCATCCCTGCTTGGTCCATCTGTGCCAAGCGGAGGGAGGTGTGAAAGGATTAGTACCTTTGTCACTAAACATTAACATGCTTGGGCCTTGCATTCTCATTAACCCTTATTATACATGAGAATGTCCTCTCTTCGTTCTCCTAGGACGAAATGGCAACCTAGGATCACCATCAGCACGGTACTCTTCATTATAAAAGCACCACCTTGGGAAAGAAAAACATTAGCAATTTGCACTATGCTTTGCTCAGTCAGTTTTTTTAGTCGTTTTCCCATCTCCGGAATCTTGTTTTTTAGTCTCTTTCCAATTTCAGGAATCTCGCTTTTCTCCAAACTCAGATTGGCATCTGGAACCTTTCGCTTATCCGACTGACATCTCCATCTTTGCTGCCAGCACTGCAGCTGTCTCGAGTCCATATTGCCAAACTCCTGAAATCGAAATACAAACAAATCAATTCTTATTAATGATTTGGGATTCGCCCTGTGGCTTGTACTCTGTACACTTTAAATTGATCAATATATATCGTAATTGATCTCGTTGCTTTATGGTTCTCATCTCATGAACTCTGTTTACTCTTTTTGGTAGATTGGAGTTAAACTTTACCCCCCTACCTCAGTACTATCCTCAGTACTTACCTGTTTAAAATATGCTCCCGCGGACTTCACCTCTGGAAGCTCTCACCTCATTGCAGCTCCTTCCACATCCCCCCCTATCTGTCCATGCGCGGCCATCGCATGCACAGATTACGGATGCCACACCTGTTGTTGCTTTGCAGGTGAGCCTGCAATGCTCTTACTCATTATCGCATTTACTTATCTAGAACTTCATCGCGATACCAGCTCTGTTAGAAGTTCTGTGTGTTGTACCCTCTGATCAATGTTTGCCGTGCCACTACCTAAACTACCAAAAAAAATGGCTGCCTCCCTGTAGGAATGAGCACTTTGCACTTAAACTACACAGGGTGCAGGGCTATGCATACCAACGTCACATGCCTGTATGCAGATCCCTGAATGCCCACGTGGTAGGTAGTCATATGGCAAACACCGTACTGATACACTGTCACTCTGTACATGGCAATTCTTTCATTTGTATAATTGCCCCATGAACTGCTGTCAGTTCTTGTTCTTTGTGCTACCATTGATAGGAGCTGGAAAAACCATATTTGACCCATCAGTGGACGAAACAAAACGCACAAAAAACAGCCCCAGCCCAGCATAGACCTCTTAGTCAAGCTCTGGCCCTGTCCACGACAAAAAACGGAAAAAAACGTTACCGCTCTGCAGCAGCGGCGACGGAAACCCGGATTGGTCAATTCCCTTTTTTCCAACTCCGGCACCCCCTTGCTGCACTGTTGGGAACTCATGCTGCAACACCCATTAAGGTGCCCCACTTACAGGAATAATCCCATAAGCAACTCAGTACAGACCCTTTCCTGATCTGCGCTGTTCCTTGTCTCCCTGCACCTAGCTGGGAAACATTTCCTATCAGTGACCATGCTAGTCTTACAGTAATAGCTTGGTGCACGTATTCTGGCATTCCTTTCCATGGACTCAGGCTATGGGGAAATATTCTGAAATCTGAGATACTCAGTAGAATGTCTCTGTATTTCTACCCCCCTCCCTTTCAGCTGCTCTGCCCGGAGCCGCGAGCACAGCCTGACGTGAAGTGGATCCCCCAGCCCCTCCTCCCCCCTGCCATGACGTGTGGGAGCCATGACTCTTGGGGGCGGGCCCTCTCCACTGCCGCCATTTTGAGTCCTGGACTGCCAGCTAAGATGGCTGCTATCAATCTCCCGTAGCAACCACTTAATCCTATAAACATTAGGAGAAAAAACAAATTCAAACAGAACAAACATTTTATGCATAATTACACAGCATCGATACATAGTGCAAAAAATTCCGCCACACACACTGTCTTCAAAACCAAAGAAAACTTTGTCCCAGCTGCAATACTACAGCTGGCTTCTCTCTCCAAGCTGTCCTCCCCCTACGCAGACAGCTTCTCTGTGAAAGCGAAAGAGAGAAAAAAAAAAACACAGCAAATACCACCAGCAGAAAAAAAACATGCCTGTGACAAATGTGGATATAACCACTATATAAGCTGTAACAAACATTACAGAAACATTAAAGCCCATACTATGTACGCTCTAGCAACACAGGAACATTGGATCCTAAGAAAAAATCAAAGCACATAAACTCTGAAAACAGCACTATGTATTTACAACGGAGCTGCTCCTATCCTCACCCCTCCCACTACGCACGGGAGAGATGAGAAGCCCGCAGCCTCCACACTGCAATTAACACAGAATATACATATTAACCTATTATCCTCTCCTTGTTATAACACCAAATACAACACAGATAATGCCATATAACAACGTAAATCATACATGCCTGATCTGCGGACTCTTCGCAATTCATCAGCTTTCGCAACTGTTCTCCGTGAAACTGAATGGACACCGGAACTTTCTGGGGGGGCTCCCTCTCCCCCACAGCGGATCGACCTCTCGCAGCACGTTGCCAGCTGGCCATCAGAGGGTTCCTTCTGATCCAATGTAGGCTGTGAACTGCAGTGCACATGCAGTCAAAGTTAAACGTCCAAGAGTTTCGCCACTGATATCCTCGAATTGCAGCCGTGTGCTTGGCTCCCGCACACTCCCCACACCAGCTTATCCGCTTGATAAGCTTTTACAGTCCGCGTCTATTCCGCTTGTTTTGCTGTGGAATATCTTAAAAACTTCTTCGGCCCCCGGCCCCTGTCTGCTTGTTCTGCTAGACAGTGTTTAATCAGGGTTTAATCGGCACCATTGTTATAAACTTTCTAGCAGAACAAGCAGACAGGGGCCGGGGGCCGAAGAAGTTTTCAAGATATTCCACAGCAAAACAAGTCAGTCAGTGAGCCACTGTCCTCTACAGGTTCAAACTCTGACCCAGAAGATTCGTCGAATAAGTCTCCCCAATCGTCCTCTTCTGACTGGGCCATGTACCTGAAAACCTCATCATCGGAATACCTCTTTCTTGCCATGGTGGACTGCTAAATTTAGAGGGTATTCCTCTGAGACTACCCAGAAAAAAGAGCACCTACCTAGCAAAAAGCAGAAAGCTGTGGTCACTGAGCTTTGATGAAAAAAAAATCAAAACTGATCTTTACAGTGCCACAGCTATTGTACAGTGTTTTTTGCAGTGATCAGAAAAAAAAATTCTGTCACTGCGGAGGGACGGGCTGAACGCCAGTGCAGGCGAACGATCAGGCCTGATCGGGCAAACACAGCGTTTTTTAGTGGATCCTAGTGATCCTAATATACATCTGACTGCGATCAGTAATGATCACTTACAGATACTATATAGTACCAATGTTGATTAGTGACAGTGATGTCGCTAATTAGTGACTGTGGTGCAGTGGGCTGAGCACTAACTGACACTAACAAAGGGGCCTAGCTAACTGGCCTAACTGCTAACACTAGTGATACTAAAAAAAGTGACAGTTTTCACTGATCACTGTTTTTAGATCACTAGGATAGTGACAGGGTGGTGATCTGGTGGTGGGGGGTGGCGAGTGTGGAATCAGAGGCAATCAGAAACAATCACGAGAAAACAAAGCCAATCACAAGTTAATCAAAGCCAATCACAAGGTAATCACAGGGCAATCGCATGCCAATCACAGGGCACTCAAATCACGGGACAATCAAAGCCAATCATGGGACAATCAAAGCCAATCACTGGACAATCAAAGCCAATCACTGGACAATCAAAGCCAATCACGGGACAATCAAAGGCAATCACAGGGCAATCACAGCCAATCATGGGACAATCAAATCACGGGACAATCAAAGCCGATCACGGGACAATCAAAGCCGATCACTGGACAATCACAGGCCAATCAAAGCCAACCACAGGCCAATCGAAACCAATCACAGGGCAATCACAGCCAATCACGGGGCACTCAAATCACGGAACAACCAAAGCCGATCACGGGACAATCAAAGCCGATCACGGAACAATCAAATACAATTACAGCACAATCAAATACAATGTCCCGCACAATCAAATACAATTACAGCACAATCAAATACAATGCACTGGGCAGGTGATTTGGGGTGGGGCGGTGTCTGAGGGCGATCCGTGGGTGTGGGGGGTTTATTAGGTGCCTGCACGGGGCAGATTGGGTCCTGATCTGATGGGTGGCAGACACAGGGGGTGACAATGGGAGATCAGTGAGTGATTACAGGGGAGAATAGATGTAAACAATGCACTGGGGAGGTTATCAGGAGGGGGGGTCTGAGGGCAATTTGAGGGTCTGGGTGGGTGATCAGTTGCCCCCAAGGGACAGTTTAGGGTCTGCTCTGATGGGTGGTGGTGACAAGGGGTGATAGTCAAGTGATAGACAGGGGATAGACAGGTGATTAGTGGGTGATCAGTGGGTAAGGCAGATGTATACAAACAAATACAGTATACTGGGGGGTGGTCTGGGGGGGATCTGAGGGTAGGGGAGGTGATCAGGGGACCCTAGGGGGCAGTTAGGGACCTAATCTAGGGGATAGCATTGACAGTTAGTGACAGGGAGTGATTGATGGGTTTTTAGGGGGGTGCTTGGGTGCAAACAGTGTTGTGCTGGAGTGGTCGGGGGGGTTCTGAGGGCTGGGGTGGGTGATCGGGGGGTCTGGGTGGGCAAAAGTGTGTGTGTGTGGCTGTACGTACTGGGCTGCCGTCCTCTCTGAAAGTCGCACGACAAAGTGACCATCAGAGGAGGAGGCAGCCTGTATAATACACTTTGTTACATAAACAAAGTATATTATACACTTTTGATTGGCCCGTTCGGCGCATTTGAAACCCGCCGGCGCTGCTAATTGGACGGCGGGTTATTGTGCTAAGTGGGCGGAGTCAGTTGCCAGCAGCAGATCGCGTCATGCATGACGTGATCGCCGCACAGCCCCTGCCTGCTGCTGCCGACACCGATGGGCGTATTGCGGTCGTTTGGGCCCAGCCCTTGCCGCTGCCGATCGGCTTAAGGCGGTTGGCAAGTGGTTAAGGAGAAGGCCCCAAAAAATGTTACATTCGGAAACTTGGAGTGGCTTCCACGGAAAATGGTGGGCATAGTAGCTTCTTGGATTGGCGGTTGGGTATTGTGTGGCATAATGGTTGGTCTCAGCCACAATTAAGTCGTACCAGCAGTGATCAGAAAAAAAAATTCTGTCACTGCGGTGGGGCGGGTGAGGGTTTGGCCAGGTGATCAGAAGCCCGCAGGGGGGCAGATTAGGGCCTGATCTGATCAATAGGAGTGCTAGGGGGTGACAGGAGGTTATTGATGGGTGTCTCAGGGGGTGATTAGAGGGGAGAATAGATGCAATCAATGCACTGGGGAGGTGATCGGAAGGGGGTCTGAGGGGGATCTGAGGGTTTGGCCGAGTGATCAGGAGCCCACACGGGGCAAATTAGGGCCTGATTTGATGGGTAGGTGTGCTAGGGGGCAACAGGAGGTGATTGATGGGAGTCTCAGGGTGTGAATAGAGGGGAGAATAGATGCAAGCAATGCACTGGGGAGGTGATTGGGGGTATCTGAGGGCGATCTGAGGGTGTGGGCCAGTCATTGGGTGCCCGCAAGGGGCAGATTAGGGTCTGATCTGATGGGTAGCAGTGACAGGTGGTGACAGGGAGTGACGGGGTGATTGATAGGTGATCAGGGTGTGATTAGAGGGGAGAGTAGATGCAAGCAATGCACTGGCAAGGTGATCAGGGGGGGTCTGAGGGCAATCTGAGAGTGTGGTCTCAGGGGGTGATTAGAGGGGAGAATAGATGCAATCAATGCACTGGGGAGGTGATCGGAAGGGGGTCTGAGGGGGATCTGAGGGTTTGGCCGAGTGATCAGAAGCCCAAACGGGGCAAATTAGGGCCTGATCTGATGGGTAGGTGTGCTAGGGGGTGACAGGTGGTAACAGGAGGTGATTGATGGGTGTCTCAGGGTGTGATTAGAGGTGGGAATAGATGCAAGCAATGCACTGGGGAGGTGATCGGGGGGGGGGGGGATTAGGGTCTGATCTGATGGGTAGTGGTGACAGGTGGTGACAGGGAGTGATTGATGGGTGATTGATGGGTGATCAGTGGGTGATTAGAGGGGAGAACAGATGTAAATAATGCACTGTGGCATAATGGTTGGTCTCAGCCACAATTAAGTTGTACTAGCATTGATCAGGAAAAAAAAAATTCTGTCACTGCAGTGAGGCGGGTGAGGGTTTGGCCAGGTGATCAGAAGCCCACAGGGGGGCAGATTAGGGCCTGATCTGATCTATAGAAGTGCTAGGGGGTGACAGAGTGAGTGATGGGTGTCTCAGGGGGTGATTAGAGGGGAGAATAGATGCAATCAATGCACTGGGGCGGTGATCGGAAGGGGGTAGCAGTGACGGGGTGATTGATAGGTGATCAGTGGGTGATTAGAGGGGAGAACAGATGTAAATAATGCAATGGGGAGGTGATCAGGGGGGATCTGAGGGTGATTTGAGGGTGTGGGCGGGTGTTTGGGTGCCCGAAAGGGGCAGATTAGGGTCTGATCTGATGGGTAGCAGTGACAGGTGGTGACAGGGTGATCAGGGTGTGATTAGAGGGGAGAATAAATGCAAGCAATGCACTGGCGAGGTGATTGGAAGGGGGTCTGAGGGGGATCTAAGGGTTTGGCCGAGTGATCAGGAGCCCACACTGGGCAAATTAGGGCCTGATCGTATGGGTAGGTGTGCTAGGGGGTGACAGGAGGTGATTGATGGGTGTCTCAGAGTGGGATTAGAGGGGGGAATAGATGCAAGCAATGCACTGGGGAGGTGACGGCGATCTGAGGGTGTGGTCGAGTAATTGGGTGCTTGCAAGGGGCAGACTAGGGTCTGATATGATGGGTAGCAGTGACAGGTGGTGACGGGGTGATTTGATAGGTGATCAGGGTGAGGTGATCAGGGTGTGATTAGAGGGAAGAATAGATGCAAGGAATGCACTGGAGAGGTGATCGGGGGGGAGGGGGGTCTGAGGGCAATCTGATGGTGTGGGCGGTTGATTGGGTGCCCGCCAGGGGCAGATGAGGGTCTGATCTGATGGGTATGATGGGTAGCAGTGACAGGGGGTGATTGATGAGTGATCAGTGGGTGATTAGAGGGGAGAAAAGATGTAAATAATGACTGCAGAGGTGATCGGGGGGGTGGGGTCTGAGGGCGATTTGAGGGTGTGGGGCGGGTGTTTGGGGGCAGGTTAGGGTCTGATCTGATGGGTAGCAGTGACAGGTGGTGACAGGGGGTGACGGGGTGATGGATAGGTGATCAGGGTGTGATTAGAGGGGAGAACAGATGTAAATAATGCACTGTGGCATAACGGTTGGTCTCAGCCACAATTAAGTTGTACCAGCATTGATCAGGAAAAAAAAAATTCTGTCACTGCAGTGGGGCGGGTGAAAGTTTGGCCAGGTGATCAGAAGTCCACAGGGGGGCAGATTAGGGCCTGATCTGATCTATATAAGTGCTAGGGGGTGACAGAGTAAGTGATGGGTGTCTCAGGGGGTGATTAGAGGGGAGAATAGATGCAATCAATGCACTGGGGCGGTGATCGGAAGGGGGTAGCAGTGACGGGGTGATTGATGGGTGATTGATAGGTGATCAGTGGGTGATTAGAGGGGAGAACAGATGTAAATAATGCAATGGGGAGGTGATCAGGGGGGATCTGAGGGTGATCTGAGGGTGTGGGCGGGTGTTTGGGTGCCCACAAGGGGCAGATTAGGGTCTGATCTGATGGGTAGCAGTGACAGGTGGTGACGGGGTGATCAGGGTGTGATTAGAGGGGAGAATAAATGCAAGCAATGCACTGGCGAGGTGATTGGAAGGGGGTCTGAGGGGGATCTGAGGGTTTGGCCGAGTGATCAGGAGCCCACACGGGGCAAATTAGGGCCTGATCGTATGGGTAGGTGTGCTAGGGGGTGACAGGAGGTGATTGATGGGTGTCTCAGAGTGGGATTAGAGGGGGGAATAGATGCAAGCAATGCACTGGGGAGGTGATCGGGGGGGGGGGGGGGACGGCGATCTGAGGGTGTGGTCGAGTAATTGGGTGCCTGCAAGGGGCAGACTAGGGTCTGATATGATGGGTAGCAGTGACAGGTGGTGACGGGGGGATTTGATAGGTGATCAGGGTGAGGTGATCAGGGTGTGATTAGAGGGAAGAATAGATGCAAGGAATGCACTGGAGAGGTGATCTGGGGGGGGGGGGGGGGGGGTCTGAGGGCAATCTGATGGTGCGGGCGGTTGATTGGGTGCCCGCAAGGGGCAGATAAGGGTCTGATCTGATGGGTATGATGGGTAGCAGTGACAGGGGGTGATTGATGAGTGATCAGTGGGTGATTAGAGGGGAGAAAATATGTAAATAATGACTGCAGAGGTGATCGGGGGGGGGGGGTCTGAGGGCGATTTGAGGGTGTGGGGCGGGTGTTTGGGGCAGGTTAGGGTCTGATCTGATGGGTAGCAGTGACAGGTGGTGACAGGGGGTGACGGGGTGATGGATAGGTGATCAGGGTGTGATTAGAGGGGGGAATACACTAGATGCAAGCAATGCACTGGCGAGGTGATCAGGGGGGTCTAAGGGCGATCTGAGGGTGTGGTTGGGTGATTGGGTGCTCGCAAGGGCAGATGAGGGTCTGATCTGATCGGTATGATGGGTAGCAGTGACAGGTGGTGACAGGGGGTGATTGATGTGTGATCAGTGGGTGATTAGAGGGGAGAACAGATGTAAATAATGCAATGGGGAGGTGATCAGGGGGGTCTGAGGGCGACCTGAGAGTGTGAGCGGGTGTTTGGGTGCCCGCAAGGGGCAGATTAGGGTCTGATCTGATGGGGAGCAGTGACAGGTGGTGACGGGGTGATTGATAGGTGATCAGGGTGTGATTAGAGGGGAGAATAGATGCAAGCAATGCACTGGCGAGGTGATCAGGGGGGGTCTGAGGGCGATCTGAGGGTGTGGGCGGGTGATTGGGTGCTCGCAAGGGGTAGATGAGGGTCTGATCTGATGGGTATGATGGGTAGCAGTGACAGGTGGTGACAGGAGGTTATTGATGGGTGTCTCAGGGGGTGATTAGAGGGGAGAATAGATGCAATCAATGCACTGGGGAGGTGATCAGAAGGGGGTCTGAGGGGGATCTGAGGGTTTGGCCGAGTGATCAGGAGCCCACACGGGGCAAATTAGGGCCTGATCTGATGGGTAGGTGTGCTAGGGGGTGACAGGTGGTAACAGGAGGTGATTGATGGGTGTCTCAGGGGGTGATTAGAGGGGAGAATAGATGCAAGCAATGCACTGGGGAGGTGATCAGGGGGAGGGGGGGGAGTAAGGGCGATCTGAGGGTGTGGTCGGGTAATTGGGGGCCCGCAAGGGGCAGATTAGGGTCTGATCTGATGGGTAGCAGTGACAGGTTGTGACAGGGGATGATTGATGGGTGATCAGTGGGTGATTAGAGGGGAGAACAGATGTAAATAATGCATTGGGGAGGTGATCAGGGGAGTTTGAGGGTGTGGGCGGGTGTTTGGGTGCCCGCAAGGAGCAGATTAGGGTCTGATCTGATGGGTAGCAGTAACAGGTGGTGACGGGGTGATTGATAGGTGATCAGGGTGAGGTGATCAGGGTGTGATTAGAGGGGAGAATAGATGCAAGCAATGCACTGGCGAGGTGATCGGGGGGGGGGGGGTGTCTGAGGGTGTGGGCGGGTGATTGGGCGCCCGCAAGGGGCAGATGAGGGTCTGATCGGATGGGTAGCGGTGACAGGGGGTGATTTATGGGTGATCAGTGGGTGATTAGAGGGGAGAAAATATGTAAATAATGCACTGGGGAGGTGATCAGGGGGGGTCTGAGGGCGATCTAAAGGGTGTGGGCGGGTGTTTGGATGCCCGCAAGGGGCAGGTTAGGGTCTTATCTGATGGGTAGCAGTGATAGGTGGTGACAGGGGGTGACGGGGTGATTGATAGTTAATCAGGGTGTGATTAGAGGGGAGAATAGATGCAAGCAATGCACTGGCGAGGTGATCCGGGGGGTCTGAGGGCGATCTGAGGGTGTGGGCGGGTGATTGGGTGCTCGCAAGAGGCAGATGAGGGTCTAATCTGATGGGTATGATAGGTAGCAGTGACAGGTGGTGACAGGGGGTGATTGATGGGTGATCAGTGGGTGATTAGAGGGGAGAACAGATGTAAATAATGCACTGGGGAGGTGATCAGGGGGGGGGTCTGAGGGCGATCTGAGGGTGTGGGCGGGTGTTTGGGTGCCTGCAAGGGGCAGATTAGGGTCTGATCTGATGGATAGGAGTGCTAGGGGTTAACAGGAGGTGATTGATGGGTGTCTCAGGGGGTGATTAGAGGGGAGAATAGATGCAATCAATGCACTGGGGTGGTGATCGAAAGGGGGTCTGAGAGAGATCTGAAGGTTTGGCCGAGTGTCACCACCTGTCAGGAGCCCACACGGGGCAAATTAGGGCCTGATCTGATGGGCAGGTGTGCTAGGGGGTGACAGGTGGTGACAGGAGGTGATTGATGGGTGTCTCAGGGTGTGATTAGAGGGGGGAATAGATGCAAGCACGGCACTTGGGAGGTGATCAGGGTGTGTGGTCTGAGGGCGATCTGAGGGTGTGGTCGGGTAATCGGGTGCCCGCAAGGGGCAGATTAGGGTCTGATCTGATGGGTAGCAGTGACAGGTGGTGACAGGGGGTGATTCATGGGTGATCAGTGGGTGATTAGAGGGGAGAACAGATGTAAATAATGCACTGGGGAAGTGATCAGGGGGGTCTGAGGGTGATCTGAGGGTGTGGGCGAGTGTTTGGGTGCCCGCAAGGGGCAGATTAGGGTCTGATCTGATGGATAGGAGTGCTAGGGGTTGACAGGTGGTGACAGGAGGAGATTGATGGGTGTCTCAGGGGGTGATTAGAGGGTAGAATAGATGCAATCAATGCACTGGGGAGGTGATTGGAAGGGGGTCTGAGGGAGATCTGAGGGTTTGGCCTAGTGATCAGGAGCCCACACGGGGCAAATTAGGGCCTGATCTGATGATTAGGTGTGCTAGGTGGTGACAGGAGGTGATTGATGGGTGTCTCAGGGTGTGATTAGAGTGGAAAATAGAAGCAATGCACTGGCAAGGTGATCAGGGGGGGGGGGGGGGTCTGAGGGTGTGCACGGGTGATTGGGTGCCTGCAAGGGGCAGATGAGGGTCTGATCTGATGGGTATGATGGGTAGCAGTGACAGGTGGTGACAGGGGGTGATTGATGGGTGATTAGAGGGGAGAACAGATGTAAATAATGCACTGAGGAGGTGATCTGGGGGGGGGGGGGGTGTCTGAGGGCGATCTGAGGGTGTGGGTGGGTGTTTGGGTGCCCACAAGGGGCAGATTACGGTCTGATCTCATGGGTAGCAGTGACAGGTGGTGACAGGGGGTGACGTGGTGATTGATAGGTGATCAGGGTGTGATTAGAGGGGAGAGTAGATGCAAGCAATGCACTGGCAAGGAGATCAGGGGGGGGCTGAGGGCGATCTGAGGGTGTGAGCAGGTAATTTGGTGCCCGCAAGGGGCAGATGAGGGTCTGATCTGATGGGTAGCAGTGACAGGGGGTGATTGATGGGTGATCAGTGGGTGATTAGAGGGGAGAACAGAAGTAAACAATGCAATTGGGAGATGATCTGAGGGCGGGTCTGCGGGCGATCTGAGGGTGTGGGCGGGTGATCAGGTGCCCACAAGGGACAGGTTAGGGTCTGATCTGATGGGTGACAGTGACAGGTGGTGACAGGGGGTGAATGACAGTTGATTGACAGGTGATCAGTGGATGATTACAGGGGAGAATAGATGTATACAGTACACGGGGGGGAGGGGGGGAGGGAGGATCTGAGGGGGGGGGTGATCAGGAGCCCCCAGGGGGCAGTTTAGGACCTGACCTAAAATATAGCATTGACAGATAGTGACAGGGGGTGATTGATGGGTGATTAGGGGGGGTGATTGGGTGCAAACAGTGGTCTGAGGGGGTGATCGGGGGGGGGGGGTGTCTGAGGGGTGCTGTGGGCAATCAGGGGGCAGGGGGACAGGATCAGTGTGCTTGGGTGCATACATACACAGCTACCTCCTACCCTGGTGGTCCCTCGATCACTGGGACGACCAGTGTAGGAGGCAGCCTGTATAATACAGTTTGTATACATTACAAAGTGTATTATACACTTTGTAGCGGCAGATCGTGGGTTAACAACCCGCCGGCGCTGCTAATTGGCTGGTGGGTTGATGTCGCAGGTGGGCGGACCCTAATGCCAGCAGATGCGCGCGCATCCATTAACGCGATACTCAGCTATTCAGTCCCCCAGGTGCCACTGCCGATTGGAGTTAGGCGGTCCTGGGGGTGCCACTTTGACGACGCCCATAAGTAGTGGGCGGTCGGCAAGTGGTTAATAACTCCATTTAGTTTGATGCTAAAAGTGCTCAAAGTGAAACAAATTCATTCAAATTTATTCAGTATATTGTTTTTTCATACTCAACGTGTGTGTGTGTGTGTATATATATATATATATATATATATATATATATATATATATACACTAGCTAATAACCCGGCGTTGCCCGGGTATGTATTTGGCTGGTGTTTTCTCTGCCAAGAATGGCAGCAATTTTAATATTCCCCTTGAAAATCAACAGGTGAATTTTGATTTTTTTAGGCTCCCCCACTTTTCTGAATATTAATCCCAGTCACCCAGTAACCAACTGTGCAAAATTTGAGAACCAGAGGGGGAGTCGAGCCGGCCAGAGCAGGTAATGTATTGCCGCTAGCGTCGGTCGTCGGGCATTCGAACGCCGCTATCGACGCACTCCCGACCTGCCGGTGTTCGAGGGAAATCTTCCGCACGGATGGATCGACGGGAATCGGCAGGAACGATTGATTTCGGACGGAAACCGATCGTTCTGTCAGCGTTTGCGCAACGATTTCACAGCAGATTCAATCACAGTGATCGAATCTGCTGTATATCGGCGGCAAAATCGTTAGGTGTATGGGCAGCTTAAGAAAGGCAGCAGTTTCAATATCAGTAATGTGGCGAACAGTTCGCCGGGCGAACATCTGTGGGGGGTTTACTACTTCCGGGTTGCTCTGATCCAAAGTAGTACGCCTGCGCTGCCCGGCGGAGCGCGTCCTAGATCGCGCTCCTTTTGCCAGGCACTCTCTGCGCATGAGCGTGACGTCGTTCATGATGTCATGCACATGCGCAGAAAGTGCCCGGCAACAGGAACACGATCTAGGACGCGCTCCGCTGGGCAGCGTAGGCGTACTACTCCAGGTCAGAGCGACCCGGAAGTAGTAACCCCCCAGGGATTCAGAGATGTTCGCCGGCAAACGGTTCGGGAACCGTTCGCCACATCTCTATTCAAGATTCCCCTTGAAAAGCAACAGGGGTATTTTGATTGGCTATTATAGGCTCCACCCACTTCCCTGAATATTTATCTCAGTCACCCAGTGGCCATCTGGGCACATTTTGAGAACTCTGCCGTTAACAGTGTAAGAATGGCTGCAGTTTATATTTTCCCAGTTAAATTTGTTTTAGGCTCCGCCCACTTCTTGTAACCTGGACACACAGTCACTCAATGACCAAGTTTATGAGCTTTGGGGTCCTTGGAAACAATAAGTGGCATTTTACCATTTAAATGTAACAAATCTGATTGGCTGTTTGTGGCCCGCCCCCTTTTCAGAATTTATACCTCAGTCTCCCAGTGACTGACTGTACCAGATTTGAGGCCTCTGCCATTAAGGGCTCGATTCACAAAGCGGTGCTAACTGTTAGCACGCCTGTGAAAACCCCTTAGCACATCTAAACAAGGTTTTCGCGCATAAAACTTTACGCGCGTACTGCACAGAGCGCAGGGCGCTCCGCACGAAGTGCCCATTAAAGCCTATGGGACTTAGCGCGCGTAAAACTTTGCGCGCGCAAAGTTAGCACGCGATCTGATTGAGAAATCCGGTGCTAACCTACTTAGCACCCTGGTTAGCGCGTCTAAAGACTTTAGACGTGCTAAGTAGGTTAGCACCGCTTTGTGAATCAAGCCCTAACAGTGTAAGAAAGGGCAACACTGTAAATATTCCCCTTGAAAATCAATAGGTGAATTTTGATTGGCTTTTGTAGGCCCCACCCACTTTCCTGAATATTGATCCCGGTCATCCAGTCAACAACTGTGTCAAGTTTGAGAACCCTGCTAATAACAGAATTGCTGAAATCAATCTAACAAATCTGATTGGCTGTTTGTGACTTCACCTCCTTTAGTGAATTTGGACCCCAATCACCCAGTGACTGACTGTATCAGGTTTAAGGCCTTTCCCATTAACAGTGTATGAATGGCAAGAAAGGAATATCTCTGCAACACTATTAATGTGTGTGCTAGGACCAAAACATTTATGCACAGGGGGTAGAGGAACTAAATAATTTTGTACACTATCAAAGTGCGCATAATCGGTCTCTTAGAAATAACATTCCAGTTAGCCAATTTTTACGGTTACGTCGACTTTGCTCTAATGATGATGATTTTTACAGACAGGCACGTGATCTACAGGGGAGATTCCTGGCTCGTGGATACCCCAGAAAAATCGTCAAGAAAGCCTTCCATATCGCCAAGGCCAAGGACCGTACGGACTTGATCAATAGTAGACCGAAAACCCAATCTAATTTGGTGAGATTAAGCACTACTTTTAATAACGGGTGGCCGGATATATACAAAGCACTACAGCGTGCATGGCCAATTCTACAAGCCGACCCTGATCTGGTTAATCATATTACCGCTTACCCGTCTGTGACGGCCAAAAAGTGCCCATCATTAAAAGATAAACTCTGTCCTAGCCACTTTAGTTCAGTTGTTGGCCATACTCAAGGGAACCGCATCTCTGGAAGTTATCCATGCGGATCTTGCAATGTGTGTCCTTTTATGCAGAGACAACTATCGATTACCAATCCAATGCAATCTAAACAATTTAAAATTGAACATTATGTCAATTGTAGGACCCGAGGTGTTGTATATGCCTTGAAGTGTAGTTGCGCAAGAATTTATGTAGGTCAGACAAAGAATGCCTTAAAAACTAGGATCCAACAGCATTTGTCTAAAATTAGGTTGGCAGCAAGGGACTTTGCAGAGGGGAAAACACTCACCTCTGTAGCATCTCATTTTTTACATGTGCATTCTAGCAACGTTTCCAGATTGCAAGTCTATGGCCTGGAGCAGGTTAAAACAACAGTAAGACGTGGGGATATAGTGAAAAAACTACTGCAGAGAGAGGCTAGATGGATATATATGTTGGATGCCAAGTCTCCCCATGGCCTGAATGAAGAAATTGATTTTTCTGGCTTTCTGTAATGGCTACTAAGTTTGTATGTTATAATAATATTTGTAATATTAATACTTATATGCTTGTTCTGCAGATTGGATTTGGGTTCCCCTGTCTAAAAATACATACACTATGTTCTGCTGCATTTATAACTGATATCTGCGGACTTTTTATTGTATCGTGGACTTTGTGTCATACCTGAGATGGATGGACTTTGTTGATCTTGAGACCTTTTGCTATATGGAACCTATTGGATGTCGATTCGTCGTTTATGCGCGGGCCTGTTGTGGATCAAGGACTCTTGAACTGTTTCTGCCCTGTTCATCTTTTGATTGGACCTTCCTTGTGGACTGTACAAACTGTAGTGTTTCTCTCCACCTATTGGGAGGGGATGTTATGTGATATAGAATATGTATGTTCAACAGTGGTTGCTGTTTGTGTAACTAACCATATATATTGCTTTACAGGTTATAGAGGCTGAAACACATGTATAGAAAAGTGTATTATGCGCTTTTTTGATATAAACTTCATGCACTATTCTTTGTGTTGAGTTGTGCATTGCTCTGATACTTACTTCCTGTTTGCGCTCCAGCGTAGTCTCAGTTGGCCTTGTATACTTTCCCTCCTCCTCTAGCCCTCGTCGGCACCATTGGGCGGCTCTGATCATGTGACGCTTGGACGCCGTGTGACGCTGACACGTCACGCGGATAAACACACGCGATTGGCTATACGTGTGATGAGGCGCGTGCGTGCTATGATGACGCATGCGCTCCACGCGGACATTTTGACGCGTCACGCGGACATGTGACACCCGCCCCTCTCCACTATATAACTTGGCGTTCAGCGCCATTTTCAACATACGGAGATCCCCCAGCTCTTGATAAAGCGGCGTAATAGCCGCGGAACCGGTGGAGACATCCGCCTGGGGCTCTTCTTCTCCCTTGCCAGCCTGATGTTGCGCTCCTATCCTGATAAGTATATTGCACATGTGTCCTCCGTGGTTCTTGTCCAGTATGCAGTATCATAGTCACTTTTGTTAAGTGTGTTTCAGCCTCACTGGTATTGTGTATTCACTGAGGATTGGTTGATCATATTGCATCGTTTTTATAATATTGCATCATATTGATAGCATGTAGCACTGTATTGGGAGTCACTGTCATTGGGACAGATTTGCACGTTATTACTTGTACTGGTTAACAATTGAACCCGGGTTCATACCCAGCGGGTGGCTCTTATGTGAGCACCCCTGAGGTTGATCTATAACAAGCATATTCATATTGATATATTGAGCGCTGCTATTTCATGGTTATTGATTACACAGGTGGCATATATGTTTTAATTGTTTTTATGTGTATAGTGATGTTATTGTATTGAATAAATTGCATATATCTTATCATTACTGTATATGTGTGGTGCTGTTTCTAAAGGGCCTAGTTCCTCTACCCCCAGTGTATGAATGGCAGCAATATAAATATCCCCCTTGAAAATCAATAGGTGTATTTTGAGAGGCTGTTGTAGGCTCCACCCACATTTCTCAATATTAATCCCAGTCACCCAGTGGCCAACTGTGTCAAGTTTGGGAATCCTGCCATTAACAGTGTAAGGATCCCTGCACACTGCAAATTCGATTTGCGATTTCGATTTCGATTCCGATTTGCAATTCTGATTTTCCAACTGAAAAATGCAGATCGTATGCAGTGTGCAGGGAGCCTAAGAATGGCTGCAGTTTATATTTTCCCATGTAAAAAAATGTAGTTGTTGGTGCCGCCCACTTTTTCTAACCTTGACATACAGTCACTCAATGACCATGTTTATGCACTTTGGTGTTCTTGGTATTAATAATGTGTATATTCCCATTGAAATTAAACAAATCTGATTGGCTGCTTGTGGCCCCGCTTGAATTTGAACCCCAGTCACCAACTGTACCAGGTACCAGGTTTAAGGCATCTGCTATTAATAGTGTAAGAATGGCAGCAATTTAAATATTCCCCTTGCAAATTAACAGGTGAATTTTGATTGGTTGTTGTAGGCTCCACCCATTTTCCTGAATATTGATTCCAGTCACCCAGTGACCAACTGTGCAAAGTTTTAGAACCCTGCCATTAACAGTGTAAGAATGGCTGTAGTTTATATTTTCCCAGTAAAATTTGGTTTTGGCTCCACCCACTTTCTTGTAACCTGGACACACAGTCACTCAATGAACAAGTTTGTGAGATTTCAGGTTCCTGGCATCAAAAATGTGTGAATGGAAGCAGTTTATCCATCAAGGAAATCTGATTGGCTGTTTGTGGCCCCGCCCCTTTAGTGAATTTGAACGCCAGTCACCCATTGACCGACTGTCACAAGTTTGAAGCCTCTGTCATTAACAGTGTAAGAATAGCAGCAGTTTAAATATTCCCCTTGAAAATCAATAGGTGAACTTTGAATGGCTGTTGTAGGCTCCACCTACTTTCCTGAATCTTAATCTCATTCATCCAGTGACCAACTGTGCCAAGTTTGAAAACCCTGTGATTAACAGTGTAAGAATGACTGCAGTTTACATTTTCCTATTTAAAATGAATGGCTGAAATTTGATTGGCTGCTTTATGCACCGCCCACTTTTCCTGGATTTGTAACCTCGGTCATCAAGTGACCAACTGTGCCAAGTGTGGAGACTCTGGCTTGATTACTGTGAGAATGGCAGCCTTTTACATTTTTTCCATTGACATGAATGGGTGAAATCTGATTAGCTGTTTGTAGCTCCGCCCAGGTATGCAGGGGGGCCGCGAGACCCCCAGAACATATCATCCCAGGTAGTAAGGGATCTGTATACCAAGTTTAGATGAAATCGGTCAAGCCGTTTTCGAGTGATCGCGGCACATACACACATACATACACACACACATACATCCGAATATATATATATTCGGATGTATGTGTGTATGTGCTGCGATCGCTCGAAAACGGCTTGACCGATTTCATCTAAACTTGGTATACAGATCCCTTACTACCTGGGATGATATGTTCTGGGGGTCTCGCGGCCCCCCTGCATACCTGGGCGGAGTCCGAGGGTCAGCAGCTATCACAGGAACCTTTTACAGGGGGATGGGTGTGCACGCAATTGGGGGTGCCCAGTCCCCACGAGTAATATAAAAAAAAAAATAGGTTTGCAGCACACAGCTCCATTTTATTAGAACATCAAACATATAATACAGGCAGACAGTTTCGGCCATCCCCGACCTTTCTCAATGCCAACAAGTAAATGAAATCAATCAAGTTAATATCCCTCCTCATGTTTCACGAAGACCTGAATAGGTCTCACCCAAACATCAAATTTGAGGTCACATATGACAAACTTCCTGGATACCACAATTAGGGTTCGAAATGATACCCTGGTCTCAGACTTTTTTCAGAAGCCCACTGACCGTAACCAACTTCTCCGCTTTGAGATCTTCCATCCACCTGCGGTCTTCCGCTCGATCGCCAGAAGTCAACTGCTCCGAGTAGACAGAATTGTATCAGATGATAGTCTGATTGAGCAGAGAAGGCTGCAGATGGTGGATAAACTCTCACAGCGGGGATATCCCACTGCATTGATCCAAGACGAGATTTAGAGGACCGAGGATCCTGAGAATCCTAAAGTTGAGCATGGTAGAAGCAAGGACCCACAGTTACCTTTTGTTTGCCAGTATCATGGTTACTCCAACAGAGTGCTCTCTTGCGTCAAAAGGCACTAGAACATCCTGGGTAGCACTTATCCTGAAATTCCTGAATTTCGCTCTCCACCAATCCCTGCCTACAGATATAATGAAACTGTGGGCAGCAGATTGATTCGAGCAGATTTTTCACCTACACCTAAACCAGTTTCTTCCATTACAGGTGCTAAACGTGTGGGATGCTTCCCATGCCTGTCCTGCAGTGAATGCCAACACTTAATCAAAGGTACCACCTTCGGGGAAGGATTTGAGATACAACATTTTTTGACCTGCCAGAGCTCCTATGTTGTGTACTTACTTGTTTGCCCTTGTGGACTTTACTATGTGGGTGAAACCACACAAAAGGTGCGGGATGGCATCGCACAGCATAGAAGCTCTGTCAGGAGCAAAACTTCTGATTTGCATGTAGCCCGACATTGGCGATCTGCAGGCCACAGGGACATTGATTTAAAGTTTAAAAATGTTGACCATGTACCCAAGCCCAGACGAGGTGGGGACAGGATACTGCTCCTCAAAAAACGGGAGGTGATGTGGATAGATAGAATGAGATGTTTACACCCAGGTGGTTTAAACAAAGATTTTGACCTTCACCTCTCTTTATGAATTCAGAGATTGTGCAATTTGATTGTACCTACAAATTTTGTGGAACGAATGGATACAGACAATATGGACTGGATTATGGACTTTAAAGCTAAGTGTGATATTAACACTTCCTGTTCATTTGAATAGGGGCATGCCCCTCATTACCATAATGCAATTTCCTGTTTGTCAAGTGTATATTAACTTGATTGATTTCATTCACTTGTTGGCATTGAGAAAGGTTGGGGATGGCAGAAACTGTCTGCCTGTATTATATGTTTGATGCTCTAATAAAAAGGAGCCGTGTGCTGCAAACCCACATTTCTTTTTTATATATATACACATATATATGTATTTATATAACGTTACAACTGTCTATCATGTTAGATCACAATGTTTTCTATATATACAAATTCTTTTCATATATTTTTATTTATTATTTTTTCCCCGGAAATTTGCATTAAGCCTTGCAGGCTATGAGTTTGATCTACATATTCTTATCAGGCCCTTTTACATATCCCACGCACATTGCAGTGGCCTATTGGCGCGCCCCTTAATTACAGACATGTTCTTTGAATCTATAAAACTGTGTAATGTCATATTGACTTTTTATATAAGACCTGAAGAAGCGGAGAGTGAATTTTCTGTGAAGCGCGTTGTCCTTCTGCCTGTTTTAACTGCCCTATGCACAATAAAAGCTGTTTTTTATAGTACTTTCTATATATTGCTATGTATGTATATATGTATTACTTCTATGCAGCCCCAGCGGCAGTATAGCCGTGATACGTCATCCTCTTACAGCGGCCCCATGTGATCGCAGCTTCTCCCCCACATTATGTATGGAGAGAGTGAGCGGCTAGGATACGGGGATACAGCTGCTGACGACACGTGCGCCCCCCTTTGCCGCTCATCCGCTGGACCGCAAACCTCTTTCCCACTGGCCAGCGTAGATGCCATTTTGAACAGCTCCTCTCTCCACCTGTGGATGAAGCCCGGTCCTTGGCTGATTAAGTAGGACAACTGCGCATTCAGCTGATCTTTGCGGACAGCCCAACTCAACCCTAAAACTCTTTTCTACTACCTATAACGGTTACAATGTTACCACATATGTCTCTTGTAGTTTTCCTACAACTTTCCCAAGTTTGATCATAATTTTGAAAATGACTTTTTATGTGTAATTGAGTTTATCCCTATCTATTTTTTATGTTACATGGATCCAAGCTTTAAGACACACCAAAATGTATTCTACAACTCGTTAAAATGATACCACATGTGCCACATTTAGCAACAAACTGGTGGTGCAATCTCCACAAGTACACGTGATGCATATATACGTCCTGTTGTCATGAAGGGGTTAAATGACCCTGGCCTTTGCACCAGTGTTGTGACTCTGACCCAACAAAAGACAGAGCATATCTAGCAGGGGGAGCATGGGGATAGTGTCAACACTGTCCTGCCTGTCCACTGAGATTGACGTCTGTGGACACCGTAGAAGACAAGGGACCTGCTGCTGGGTTCAGGGAAGGGTGAGTATGCCACTACCAATTTCACCCAAGCTCATTGACTCTGCTTTCCGTGACAATAGAAGACAAATAACATTTGTATTGTGCTTTTCTCCTGGCAGACTCAAAGTGCCAGAGCTGCAGCCACTAGGACGGGCTCTATAGGCAGTAGCAGTGTTAGAGCACCTTGCCCAAGGTCTCCTACTGAATAGGTGCCGGCTTACTTAACAGGAAGAGTCGATATTTGAACCAAGGTCTCCTGTGTTAGAAGCAGAGCCCTAAACTAGTACACTATCCAGACTGCATTAAGGATTGAGGGGTTAATAAGACTTAGAAAAGGAGTCTCGCAGGTTTTTTTTCTACAGTTTCCACCACAACAAGTGATGGTTTTACCCCCAAGCTGTGCAGTAGGTCGTGATGAATAGGGAAACATGCATGTTTCCCTACTCATTTCAATGAGGCCATCAATGCATTGGTGCAGAGTTCCTGATATGCAGGGGAAAATGGAAGGTTGTGGTTGGGGTTAGAGATGGCCCGATTGGTTAGCCCGCAAACTTATTCGCGCAAACTTCGGTGGTTATGGCGGTTTGACCCGCCCCCTATACTACATCATTAGGGTCAACTTTGACCCTCTACATCACAGTCAGCAGGCACAGGGTAGCCAATCACTCCCTCCTGGAGGCCCCCCCCCCTTATAAAACGCAGGCAGTGTCAGCCATTTCACTCACTTGTGTGGCTGCAGTTATTAGAGGAGGGAGAGAACCTTGCTGCTGACAGGGAAAGCGTTGTTAGGCTCTTGTGTTAGGCTTATTAGGTTGCTCCTTCTTGCTGATCTTATTGCTAAAAAGCACTCCTCATTCTCAACAGCTCTTTTGAGAGCTAATGTTGTTCTTGTGATCTATTCTTTTTTGTGTGTGTCCCACAGACACTTGTGTTGCATATACAGCCTTGGTAATTCCTAGTGTGCCACTGCCAGGCCCAGCCCATTCAGTGACTACCTGTGTGTGTGACAGGCAGCTTCACATTTGTAATACCAATCACTGCATACCCACCTGTTGTTGTTCAGTGATCCTACCTACCTACCTACCTACATGACCGCACGCAGTGTCACTGCACCTGTTCACGGTACCTGTGTGTGTGACAGCTGCAAATGTGTAATACCAGTCGTTGCATAATTGTTCACAGTACCTGTGTGATCACATGCTGTGTAATATACTAGTCCCTTGCATACCTGTTAACTGCACCTGTGTGACAGCTGCACATTGTATTTTAATACCAGTCACTGCATAGCTTTCACTGCACCTGTGTGATTGTATTGTAATACCAGTCACTGCATACCTTTCACTGCACCTGTGTGACTGCACATTGTATTAGTCAAGTCAGTGCATACCTTTCACTTCATCCCCCCCGATATGGACAAAACAGGTAGAGGAAGAGGCAGACCCAGAGGCAGGCCACCCGGCAGGTCTGTTTGAGGTCATGCTGACGTGATTTTGTGTGGCCCTGGACCAAAGTACAGTGCTCAGAAGAAGGCACGTCCCATCAACTCCCAAGATTGTCAGGATGTGGTTGACTATTTAACACAGAACACCTCATCTTCTGCAGCCACCAGCGCTACTACAAGCACCACATCTGCTGAATTTGACATTTTGCAGGAGTTATTTGGTGGAGAATTAATTGATTCACAGACATTATTGTTGCAACCAGATGAAGGTGCTAAGAAAGTTACACCACCTCATATGTCTGAGTTAGACGACACTATGGACGTAATGTGTGAGGAGGAGGATGAAGTACCTACTGTTGGTGCAGTTTATGAGGTGTCTGAGGCAAGCAAAGCTGGGGAGGATGATTATGATCATTATGTTGATACGGATGCCACGTGTGATCCTAATAGACAAGATGACCAAGGGAACAGTTCAGAAGGGGAGTCAGAGAGGAGTAGGAGGAGATGAGTTCCTGAAAGAAGCAGAGGGAGCTCATCATCAGAAACAGCTGGTGGCAGTGTCCAGCGCCATGTGTCGCCACCTATGGACAGCCAGCCAACATGCCCTTCAATGTCAGCTGCTGATGCCACCATAGTGCCATCACCCCAAGGGGGCTCAGCGGTTTGGAAAAAAGATTGTGTGTCTGTCGTAGATCAGAGCAATGCCATCTGTTCTCTCTGCCTCCAAAAATTAAGCCGTGGAAAGGCCAACAGCCGTGTAGGGACAACTGCCTTACGAAGGCACATGGAGAAAAGGCACAAACTGCAATGGGAAGAGCACCTGAGCAAAAGCAGCACACAAAAGAAAAGCCACCCTCCTTCTCCTCTTCCTCCTTCAGGTGCATCATCTTCAGCCGCTTTCTCCCTTGGACCTTCACAATCACAGCCACCCTCCTCCACTCCGCCTCTCAACTTGAGCGGTTCCTGCTCCTCTGCACACTGTAGCAGCCAGGTGTCCATGAGGGAAATCTTTGAGCGGAAGAAGCCAATGTCTGCCAGTCACCCCCTTGCCCGGCGTTTGACAGCTTGAAGACTGTTTATAGTCTATGATAGATATAAGGTGTGATTACACCGCTTACCAGGCATCCCCCTCAGTTCAATTGCAAACTATTGCTTTCCAGATAGGGCACAGTTCAAGGTGTAGGCACAGTTCCAATAGCAGAATATGCACCCCTCAGCCATACAAGGCTAACAATGAATGCACTTGCCCAGGCAGGCTCTCACCACCGCTGGGTTCATCTGACTGCTTGGATGTCCTCCACCATCAGTGTAGATAGTCTCCGGTGAGCTTCATAGATTCAGCAAGCTGGGCAGCATACATGGAGTTTCTCCCTGCAGGAGACACGCTGTAACAAATCAACTCCTTATACACACTGGCGTAGGGCCCGAGGTCGCAGGGGTCGCACGTGCGACCGGGCCCGCCTCCTGCAGCCTTGAGGGTGGGGCCCGGGCGGCCGGGCCCCCCCCTACTGTGCGCATGTGTATGCAGGTTTTAGGCACAGTGGCGGACATACACCTGTGCAGGCCGTGCTGCGGCAAGGGCCCATCAGCCTCTAGGGCCCATGCGGCTGCAGCCTGCACTAAGATCTCTCTTCCTTCTCCTGACCGCAGCGCGCAGAAGTGAAGCTAGCAAGAGCCGACAGCTAGGGGGAGGAAGCGGAAACACGCCAGCGGCAACAACACACGTGCCCCTGCAGCTACTGTGTGTTAGAGCTGAAGATCGGAGCTCATCACAATGCCGGGAGATAAAGGAGCCTGAGAAGTGAGGGGGAGACGAGGAGTGAGAAGCCCAGCCTGTCACTGGATGGGGAGGAGAGGAGCCTGAAATTGGATGGGGGGAGGTGAGCTGACGCTGGAGGGAGAAATCTGGAGGGACAGTAGCAGAGAGCAGCCTCAGCCACTAGTGTCCTGCATGCTGTGTGCACTGTGTAGAAAAGTAAGCCCTTTCCAGCCAGTACATTAAGCTGGACTTTACCAGATGATGCCTTATCTACCCCAAATTATGGCAAGTACCAGGATTACATGGGGAGTTCACACAGCAGATGCTTGTATGCTTGCTTGTTCTATGCTAATTGTTAAAGGAAACCTGAGATGTTTTAAGGAAACCAGAGACAGAGTAAAATAAAAGATGTTATACATACCTGGGGCTTCCACCAGCCCCATGCGCACAGATCGCTCCCACACCACCGTCCTCTGTCTTCTTCAGCTCCGGTACCAGGTACCCGAAACTTTGGTCAGTCGCAGCCTGTCTGAGCATGCGTTGCGCGCTCCCTCCATCTTTCTCCGGAGGAGAATAGTACTGCGCATTACTATTCTATGATGGTGGGAGCGCACTGCACATGCTTAGATGGGCTGCAACTGACCGAAGTTTCGGGTACCTGGAACCGGAGCTGGAGAAGACTGAGGACGGTGGCGTGGGAAGAGGGAACGATCAGGTATGTATAAATCTTTTATGGTTGTTTGTCTCTGGTACACTTTAATAGTGGTATTTTTATACTTACAGGGGGCTTCCACCAGCCCCATGAGGTATGTGGGCTCCCTCGCCTTCCACCCCAGCCTCTCTGTTATCTCATTAACACCACCGGTAATCTGGCCTGTCGTGCTCTTTGGTGCATGCGCAGCTCAGTCACCCTGATGCCTGGAAGCGTCACACTCCCACAATCGGGAGCATTCTGCCCCTGAGTGCGTAGTAATACTGTGAAGATGTAGAATGCTCCCGGGCACGGGGGCACACACACAACCGGGCGGCATATGCACAGAACAGAATGACTTGTCAGATTACCAGTGGGGATAAGATAACGGAGGGGCTGGAGAGGATGGAAAGGGAGCTCAAGCATGACATAGGGCTGGAAGAAGATCCAGGTAAGCATACATACACCACTATTAAACATCTCAGGTCCACTTTAACCTTTTTTCTAAGTACTGTAAAAGAAAATCCTGAGGTGAAAATGTATTGGGATATGCCAGTAAGTAATGGGGGACACATTCTTTATTTCTGCATGCAGGTCATGTTTATTTGGGAACTACTACATACCTAAGGCCTCTTTCGGATGGACAGCTGAACTGGGCACTTGTCGGACAGTTCAGCAAGAGTGAAATTCAGGTGTAATAAAAATGCAGCCGAATTGCAGCTTTTATAATACCACGCGTGTCAGCGCTTGACATGCAGTGGCGTTTATTGGTGGCAGAGGACCACGACATGTTGTTGACGTTTGAGCATGGCAAGGGCCATGCTCGGATTGTTAGCAAGTGCTCAGCCAGTGCAGTAGAGCAGCTGACAGTCAGTGAATTCACCTCTTGTCAGATACCTGTCTGAAAGAGGTCTAATGGAGATTATCAGCTATATGTCACTTTGGGCACCGTGCATTTGATTTTAATTACTGCGTAGTCAAATATTGGCATTCAGTCATAGCTCTTCAGCTGGGCTCTGGTGATTTTATATAATTATAGAGAGTTGCACCCAAATCCAAAGGTACATACACATGCAATTTTGATTGGCCAATCATTGACCAATCTAACCACCACCATGAAGTATGAGGGCCAACAGATTGTGAATACTATGAACAGACTGTGTAGGTAAGCTCTCATACTACATGAAAGTGGTTACATAGTTACATAGTTATTTTGGTTGAAAAAAGACATACGTCCATCGAGTTCAACCAGTATAAAGTACAACACCAGCCTGCTCCCTCACATATCCCTGATGATCCAGAGGAAGGCGAAAAAACACTTACAAGGCATGGTCCAATTAGCCCCTAAAGGGAAAAATTCCTTCCTGACTCCAGATGGCAATCAGATAAAATCCCTGGATCAACATCATTCGGCATTACCTAGTAATTGTAGCCATGGATGTCTTTCAACGCAAGGAAAGCATCTAAGCCCCCTTTAAATGCAGGTATAGAGTTTGCCATAACGACTTCCTGTGGCAATGCATTCCACATCTTAATCACTCTTACTGTAAAGAACCCTTTCCTAAATAAATGGCTAAAACGTTTTTCCTCCATGCGCAGATCATGTCCTCTAGTCCTTTGAGGAGGCCTAGGGACAAAAAGCTCATCCGCCAAGCTATTATATTGCCCTCTGATGTATTTATACATGTTAATTAGATACCCTCTAAGGCGTCTTTTCTCTAGACTAAATAAACCCAGTTTATCTAACCTTTCTTGATAAGTGAGACCTTCCATCCCTCGTATCAATTTTGTTGCTCGTCTCTGCACCTGCTCTAAAACTGCAATATCTTTTTTGTATTGTGGTGCCCAGAACTGAATTCCATATTCCAGATGTGGCCTTACTGGAGAGTTAAACAGGGGCAATATTATGCTAGCATCTCGAGTTTTTATTTCCCTTTTAATGCAGCCCAAAAATTTGTTAGCTTTAGCTGCAGCTGCTTGGCATTGAGTACGATTATTTAACTTGTTGTCAATGAGTACTCCTAAGTCCTTCTCCAAGTTTGATGTCCCCAACTGTATCTCATTTATTTTGTATGGTGCTAGACCATTAGTACGTCCAAAATGCATGACTTTACATTTGTCAACATTGAATTTCATCTGCCATGTATGTGCCCATATAGCCATCCTATCCAGATCCTGTTGCAATATGACTTCCTGAGAGTTGATGATTCTGCACAATTTTGTATCATCTGCAAAAATAGCAACATTGCTCACTACTGCATCTACTAGGTTATTAATAAATAAATTAAAGAGCACTGGACCCAGAACAGACCCCTGTGGGACCCCACTGCTAACAGTCTCCCATTTTGAGTACGATCCATTGACCACAACTCTTTGTTTTCTGTCCATTAGCCAGTTCCCTATCCATGAACACAGACTCTTCCCCAGTCCTTGCATCCTCAACTTTTGCACCAGACTTTTGTGGGGAACAGTGTCGAAGGCCTTTGCAAAGTCCAAGTATATCACATCTACAGCATTCCCAATATCCATATTAGCATTCACTACCTCATAAAAGCTGAGCATGTTAGTCAAACAGGACCTGTCTTTAGTAAACCCATGTTGATGCTGAGAAATAAGATTATTTTCTACTATTTTCTACTGCCACGCCGGCCGCCGTGATGACGCGAGGCGGCCGGAGTGTGACGTCAGCCACGTCATACGCGGAAGGAGCAGCCCGACACTCAGCCGAGTGTCGCCCGGGCTGCGGCCTGTCAGCCATTCCGGAGCGGGGAGTAGGAGTGGAGCCAGGACGCCGTCGTGGGACCTCCCGACCAGCACTGGGCTGGAAAAAGCCCCGGGTGAGTACAACTTTTATTTTTTAGATGAGCTCGGAGTCCCTTTAAGCTTACAGGTCTATAATTTCCTGGATCTGATTTTTTGCCCTTCTTAAATAATGGGAAAACGTGGGCTGTACGCCAATCCACTGGGACTCTGCCAGTTGAAAGAGAGTCACAAAAGATAAGATAAAGGGGTTTATCTATAACTGAACTTAATTCCCTTAGGACCCGAGGATGCATGCCATCCGAGCCAGGTGCCTTGTCTATTTTTAATTTATTTAGTCTTGCCTTCACTTCTTCCTGCGTTAAGTATTTAATATTACAGTTAGAAGATTGAGACTCTTCCGCCTCTGTAGTTTGCAACAGTGCTGTTTCTTTTGTGAAGACAGAAGCAAAGAAAGCATTTAATAACTCAGCCTTACCTTGGTCATCCACCATTGAGTTCCCACCCTCATCCTTTAGGAGTCCTATACAGTCAACCTTTCTTTTTTTAGAGTTAATGTACTTGTAAAACTTTTTTGGGTTAGATTTGATATCCTTAGCGATTTGTTTTTCAGCTTCAATCTTTGCCTGCCTAATTTATTTTTTACAATTTTTATTGCACTCCTTATAATTGCTTAGGGCAGCCTCGGTCCCCTCCTGTTTTAAGACCTTATAGGCGTTCTTTTTCCTCTTCATTTTATCTTTAACCTTTCTATTCATCCATAGAGGCCTTTTTTTATTCCTAGATATTTTGTTTCCATATGGGATATACATACTACAATATTGATTGTGTATAAGTTTAAAAGCTTGCCATTTCCCTTCAGTGTCTTCCCTTGGTAAAATTGACCAATTATTGGCCATTCAAAATTGGATGTGTGTAGCAAGCTTAATACCTGTGAAGGAAGGTGACAGAATGTAAGTATCAGTAAAGGCTACAGGTTAGGGTTCATTACTCTTTTAGGAGGACTGGGTTGGGCCTACCCACTAGAAGCAAGTTATGTGATGAGGAATTTTGAAAAACGAATATACATTTTTACAGATGGGTGATGATTATGGAAAGTTGAGCTTTCTCTTGTAATTCCATATATGCTGTTCCTGTTCTGTGCCCTTGTCTTTTTTCTTTACTCTTACTCATTTATGCCCAGTCTCCCACTAGCTATAGAAGACCTACTATTTCCTCCACTGATAGTTTGGAAACTCCCCCTGAGAGATGCATGTTAGAGATACAGTATTAGGTTCAGGGGGCAATTTCTTTTTCACACAAGGCCATGTAGGTTTTGAGTTTTTTTTCTCACTAAATAATAAAAACCATCATTTAAAACTGCATTTTGTGTTAAATTATGTTATCTTTGACTAATAGTTAACGGTTTTTGATGAGCAGAAACATTTAAGTGTGACAAACATGCAAAAGAATAAGAAATCAGGAAGGGGGCAAATAGTTTTTCACACCACTGTACATACCTGATATTTAACTATTTCAGGCAGAGAAAGAAAAAAAGGAACACAGCATAGTTATTTGTGTGCCAGGCACTGTACATACACATGTCTATCTCATCAGGGGCGTAGCAATAGGGGGTGCAGAGGTAGCGACCGCATCGGGGCCCTTGAGCCAGAGGGGCCCTCCCTCAACTTTAGTGTTAGCTCTCTATTGGTCCTGTGCTCATAACATTCACTTCTATAGAGACTTTGAATAGTGGTAAACATTAACAAGCTGTTTCCCATCCCCTTCTTGCACCTCTGACACTGTAGTTGCCATTGGCAGGTTTTGGGGCGCTGTATCAATTGTTATGTATAGAGTGCTTGGGGGGCCCTATTGTAAAACTTGCATCGGGGCCCACAGCTCTGTAGCTACGCCACTGTATCTCATCATGTCACATGTCACTTCGGGTGACACTATGGTGCACTATGTATTTAAAATTAAACCTTCCCTCTGAGGAAGGTTTGTAACCGATGGGGGTAAATTAACTTACCTACAGGTGATGCTCCATATTGCAGCTGTCACCATATGTATCTGGTGCTCAGGTCACTTCAACGTTGAAACATCGTCATTTCATAATAATCCATTTATCTTGTTTTGCTGACTATTTTTTTTTTTTTTTGGCTTCTTCCACATGCTGAGAGGCCCAGAGGACTCCTTCACATCACAGACAGTGACCTCATTCCTACCTCAGGGCGCCAAGTTTCCTCTTAAAGGGGAACTGAAGTAAGAGGCATACAGAGGCTGCCATATTTATTTCCTTTTAATCAATACCAGTTGCTGGTCTATTTCTCTGCAGTAGTATCTGAATAACACCAGAAACAAGCATGCAGCTAGTCTTGTCAGATCTGACTTTAAAGTCTGAAACACCTGATCTGCTGCATGCTTGTTCAAGGGCAATGGCTAATAGTATTAGAGGCAGAGGATCAGCAGGGCTGCCAGGCAACTGGTATTGCTTAAAAGGAAATAAACATGGCAGCCTCCATATACCTCTCTCTTCAGTTCCCCTTTAAGCACAGTACACACATCTAATTTTGATTAGCCAATCATTGGCCAATTTTACCACCTGCATGTAGTAGGAAGGCCAACAGATTTTGAATACAATGAACAGATTGTGTAGGTAAGCTCTCATAACACTTGGAAATGGTAAAATTGGCCAAACAAAATTGGATGTGTGTACGCACTCTAAAGGTAGCCATACACTGGTCGATTTGCCATTAGATCGACCAACTGACAGATCCCTATCTGATCGAATCTGATCAGAGAGGGATCGTATAGCTGCCTTTACTGCAAACAGATTGTGAATCACTTTCAGGCTGAAACCGATCACAATCTGTTGAGCTGCTCCTGCCGCCTGTCCCCCCCCCCCCCCCCCCCCGTATACATTATCTGAGGCTGGCTCCGGGTCCTCTTCTGCACAGCATCCCGCACCGCATCCCAGCGTACACTGTGTCACTCCGTGACCAGGAAGTTCAAATAGAGCACCCTCTATATGAACTTCCTGGTCACTGGGGTGACGCAGGAAGTTCATGTACGCTGGGATGGAAGCAGGAACAAAGCGGTGCAGCGCAGAGAAGATGCCCGGGAGCCAGCGTCAGGTAATGTATACTTGATCAGATCGGCTGCCGCTAATGACGCGCTCCCTACCCGCGGGCGATCGAGGGTAATTTCCCGCACGGCGCGATCGACGGACCGATCCGATTTCGGGAGGAAATCGGATCGGCGGGTGCGTTTAGCGCGAACGATTGGCAGCAGATTCGATCCCAGGGATCGAATCTGCTCTCGAAACGGGCGCAAATCGGGCCAGTGTATGGCCAGCTTAAGCTTGATCTTGCTGGCAACACATCAGGAGACTGAGTGCCGTGCACACAGGGATGTTCTGATATGCAGTGTCCCATTTGTTGCTGCGCAGTGAGGAAGTGGGGCCAATAGTTCTCACATGGAGGAGCACTTCCTGTGGACAGGGTAAGGGCAGTGGGCTTTTTTGCCACTAGGCAGAGATATGGGCCTTATATGCTGTATAATTGTGTTTTTGCTGCATTACTGTGTTATTTGGGTGGCCATGCTGCATAACTGTGTTATTTGGGTGGCCATGCTGCATAACTGTGTTATTTGGGTGGCCATGTTGCATAACTGTGTTATTTGCGTAGCCATGCTACATAACCGTGTTAAATGAGTAGCCATGCTGCATAATTGTGTTATTTGGGTGGGCATGCTGCATAACTGTTACTTGATTGGCCATGCATGGCCAATCAAGTAACAGTTATGCAGCATGCCCACCCAAATAACACAATGGGGTTGGCATGCTGTTGAACTATGTTATTAGGGGAGACATGCTGCATAACTGTGTTAATTGGGTGGCCATGCTATATAATTGTGTTGTTTGGTGGCCATGCTGCATAATTGTGTTAATTGGGTTGCCATGTTGTATAACTATGTTATTTGGGTGGCCATGCTGCATAACTGTTACTTGGGTGGTTGCTGCAATTTTTATTTGGGTGCCTCACGACTGCTACATTTCTGATTTGGGGGCTTGTCATATTTTTTAAGTAAGAAAAGATAAAAACCAATGTATTGTCATATTTTGCCTCTGACTCTGACACTGTAGTTGCCATAGGCAGGTTTTAGTGCGCCGCATCAATTATGTATAGAATGCTTGGGGGGCCCCAATGCAAAACTTGCATCGGGGCCCACAGCTCCTTAGCCACGCCACTGCTTATACAGCGTGGCTGCAAGCCAGTGTGTGAACTTCAGTGACCTGCAGGCCGTGTCACTGAAGTTCCCACACTGGCTTGCAGCCACGCTGTATAAGGAGTTGATTTGTTACAGCGTGTCTTGCAGGGAGAAACTCCATTTATTTATTTATTGTATTTATAAAGCGCCAACATATTACGCTTTATGTATGCTGCCCAGCTTGCTGAATCTATGAGGCTCACCGGAGACTATCTACACGACATCCAAGCAGTCAGCTGAACCCAGCGGTGGTGAGAGCCCGCCTGGGCAAGTGCATTCATTGTTAGCCTTGTATGGCTGAGGGGTGCATAATCTGCAATTGGAACTGTGCCTACACCTTGAACTGTGTATTACTAAGGCTGCCCTATCTGGAAAGCAATAGTTTGCAATTGAAATGAGGGGGATGCCTGGTGAGCAGTGTAATCACACCTTATATCTATCATAGACTATAAACAGTCTTCAAGCGGACAGTGTCAGTATACTGAGTCAGCCTTACAGTGTGGCAGATAAGAATCACAGAAGATGTATATTGCAGCATCTGGGCTGTGAATTTGAAGCATTCACTTACTCAAGTCAGATTTGTATTGTGGAGTACCCACTAAGTCTGTCAAGATAGTTTGAGTATGATTGCTTTGCTGCTATGTGTGGTTCAGTGTGTATGGTCAGCTGACATCTAGCTATACGCAGCCGTGTATTTTAGGGGTGATAAGGGAACTGTTAGCTCGCCAGCTGTTACCATACCAGCTTGTGTTGTGGACTCTGAGGCCTTCCGAAAATTTGTGGCCATTGGGACACCACAAGGGAAGATACCAGGCCGCAATTATTTCTCAAAAAAGGCGATACCCAAACTGTACCGTGAAGTTGAAAGGCAAGTGGTGTCATCTTTGGCACACAGCGTTGGGTCAAGGGTCCATCTGACCACGGATGCCTGGTCTGCCAAGCACGTTCAGGGCAGGTACATTACTTACACAGCCCATTGGGTCAACCTGGTGACCGCTGGCAAGCAGGGAGTACCTGGCTGTGCAGCGGACCTACTTGTGACACCTCCACGGCTTGTAGGCAAGCCTGCTGCCACCTCCTCCCTTCTTCTCCTACTCCTCCTGCTGCATCCTCTTCGCTGTCATCCTCCTCCTCCTTGGCTGAGTGGCAGTTCAACTCTACTGGTGCTCAGGGCCGGATTTGTACTTTCCAGCGCCCTAGGCCGGCTGTCACCAACCGCCCCCCCCCCCCCCCCATTCTGTCCAACTCTGACTAGTGATCACTGGTTTACATGGGCTCCTGTCTGTTTTGCTGCTTTGCCCCCCCCCCCCCCCCCGTTCAAAGAAGCAGTGCATGCTCTGTCCACTCCATGTAATTTTGCACTCCAGCCTGGATGCACAGCAGCCGATAGTGATCAGAGGCTTGCATAATTCAGAAATGATGCTCATATATGAGCAGCACTTGTCAAGTACACATACCCATAACACTCCCAGCCTCGGCTGCTGTGCACATCAGTACAGGAGTGCGTAATAACAAGAAGCCCGAGAGCACAGAGTATGCACTGCTTCTTTGTCCTCTGTGCGACTTGCTTCAGTCAGAGTCACAAACAGGTGATGGTGCAGCGCAAAGGAGAGAAACCCATCCAAAGCAGAACAGGTAAGTAGAAGGATCCGACAATACACACGCTGGCATAGATGTCGTGTAATGCTAGGTACACACGATGCAATTCTGAGATTTACTGTCAGATCGATTGTTTACAATGTCTGATCTGATTTCCGATCAATTTTTCAATCGATTTTCCGTTCATTTCTATGAAAAAAATCATTCAGAAAATCTATCGGATAGCAGATGGGACATGTTGGAAATAGTCGATCTGACAGTAAATCTGTGGTGAGAGCCCGCCTGGGCAAGTGCATTCATTGTTAGCCTTGTATGGCTGAGGGGTGCATAATCTGCAATTGGAACTGTGCCTACACCTTGAACTGTGTATTACTAAGGCTGCCCTATCTGGAAAGCAATAGTTTGCAATTGAAATGAGGGGGATGCCTGGTGAGCAGTGTAATCACACCTTATATCTATCATAGACTATAAACAGTCTTCAAGCGGACAGTGTCAGTATACTGAGTCAGCCTTACAGTGTGGCAGATAAGAATCACAGAAGATGTATATTGCAGCATCTGGGCTGTGAATTTGAAGCATTCACTTACTCAAGTCAGATTTGTATTGTGGAGTACCCACTAAGTCTGTCAAGATAGTTTGAGTATGATTGCTTTGCTGCTATGTGTGGTTCAGTGTGTATGGTCAGCTGACATCTAGCTATACGCAGCCGTGTATTTTAGGGGTGATAAGGGAACTGTTAGCTCGCCAGCTGTTACCATACCAGCTTGTGTTGTGGACTCTGAGGCCTTCCGAAAATTTGTGGCCATTGGGACACCACAAGGGAAGATACCAGGCCGCAATTATTTCTCAAAAAAGGCGATACCCAAACTGTACCGTGAAGTTGAAAGGCAAGTGGTGTCATCTTTGGCACACAGCGTTGGGTCAAGGGTCCATCTGACCACGGATGCCTGGTCTGCCAAGCACGTTCAGGGCAGGTACATTACTTACACAGCCCATTGGGTCAACCTGGTGACCGCTGGCAAGCAGGGAGTACCTGGCTGTGCAGCGGACCTACTTGTGACACCTCCACGGCTTGTAGGCAAGCCTGCTGCCACCTCCTCCCTTCTTCTCCTACTCCTCCTGCTACATCCTCTTCGCTGTCATCCTCCTCCTCCTTGGCTGAGTGGCAGTTCAACTCTACTGGTGCTCAGGGCCGGATTTGTACTTTCCAGCGCCCTAGGCCGGCTGTCACCAACCGCCCCCCCCCCCCCCATTCTGTCCAACTCTGACTAGTGATCACTGGTTTACATGGGCTCCTGTCTGTTTTGCTGCTTTGCCCCCCCCCCCCGTTCAAAGAAGCAGTGCATGCTCTGTCCACTCCATGTAATTTTGCACTCCAGCCTGGATGCACAGCAGCCGATAGTGATCAGAGGCTTGCATAATTCAGAAATGATGCTCATATATGAGCAGCACTTGTCAAGTACACATACCCATAACACTCCCAGCCTCGGCTGCTGTGCACATCAGTACAGGAGTGCGTAATAACAAGAAGCCCGAGAGCACAGAGTATGCACTGCTTCTTTGTCCTCTGTGCGACTTGCTTCAGTCAGAGTCACAAACAGGTGATGGTGCAGCGCAAAGGAGAGAAACCCATCCAAAGCAGAACAGGTAAGTAGAAGGATCCGACAATACACACGCTGGCATAGATGTCGTGTAATGCTAGGTACACACGATGCAATTCTGAGATTTACTGTCAGATCGATTGTTTACAATGTCTGATCTGATTTCCGATCAATTTTTCAATCGATTTTCCGTTCATTTCTATGAAAAAAATCATTCAGAAAATCTATCGGATAGCAGATGGGACATGTTGGAAATAGTCGATCTGACAGTAAATCTGTCAGAAAATTGCATCATGTGTATCTAGCATAAGCTCAGGTGTACTTTACACAGTGACAATTTAGCACTTGGGGCAAGTTAAGACAGATCTTAATCAGTCAGCAGGAAGTTTTTACGTTTTGTAATAGAAAGATAATATTTATTGGCTAACCAAAAGAAAATAGTGAGCCTTTGGCTAATGAGTCATCTTCAGACTTTGTTCCTGTATACAAGATGTAAGATGTTGGGGAACCCAGATATATATAAAGTCAGCAGGAGATGCATACATTGTTTTGTAAATATAAATAAATGTAATACAGTTGTCATTCTGTTTCAAAACATCCTGCCTTCACTGATGGCTAAAACAGAACAATGCTTTGCTGCTTCTAAAACATGTCAGGAAAGAGTTAAACTGTAGCAAAGAGAGAACGTTGCTGTCAGGAAAGAAAACAAACCATAAATCTTACAGGTCTCAGGTCTTTAACAGCTCTGACCAAGTAATAAAACATCAGTCTGGGGGAGAGGAGAGCTGATAATTCCTGTCCGTGAATGCGTGCTGCATAAAGAAACTAATCTGAACTCAAAAGTTCTACTACTTGAGCCCATATATTTTTCTTCTCACAGCAGCTTGTATGTCCCCACTCATTATACTAAGGACAAGATCCTCAGATGACAACACATGCTGACTGTCATCACACACACTCTGCAGTGAGAGAGATGCAGGGATCTCTGGAATTCAGGCAGAATAGAGCAAAGCAGAAGTGATTTACTTTGACATGTGACCTCTTATCTCTCCAAGTCCAGCGCCCTGCTGAATTTTATCGCCCTAGGCCTTGACCTTTGTGGCCTTTCCAGAAATCCGGCCCTGCTGGTGCTGCGATCTCCTCTCCAGCTACACAGCCCCAGCTCCCCAGGGCCTATGCTGCATGCCAGGTATGACGGTGTCACGCCAACTTAGACATGTCTTGCCTCAAAGCGGAGAGTCACACTGGAGCAGCTCTCCTGGCTGCTCTTAACAAACAGGTGGATCAGTGGCTGACCTCGCATCAACAGGAGATTGGCAACGTGGTGTGTGACAACGGCAGCAATCTCATTTCGGCTTTGAATTTGGGAAAGTTGACACATGTACCCTGCATGGCACATGTGCTGAATCTCATAATTCAGAGATCTGTGTCTAAGTACCCAGGCTTACAGGACGTCCTGAAGGAGGCCAGGAAGTTGTGTGGGCATTTCAGGCGGTCTTACACGGCCATGGCTTGCTTTGGCGATATTCAGCGGAGAAACAACTTGCAGGTGAGACGCTTGATTTGCGATAGCCCGACTCACTGGAATTTGACCTCCTGATGTTCGACCGCCTGCTACAACAGGAGAAAGCCGTCACCCAGTATCTCTACAACTACAGTAGAAGGACACACTCTGGGGTGAGGGGATGTTCTGGCCGAAGAACTGGACACTCATGCAAAATGCCTGCAGGCTCATGTGGCCATTTGAGGAGGTGACAAACATGGTGAGCCGCAGTGAAGGCGCCATCAGCGACTTGATCCCGTATGCCTTCTTCCTGGAGCGTGCCGTGCATAGAGTGGTGGATCAAGCTGTGGAGGAGTGTAAACAGGAACAGTTACAGAAGGAAGAGTTGTGGGATCAATTCTCATCAGAACCAGATGTTTCCTCAACATCTGTGGCAGCACAGGAGTAGGGGGGGAGGAGGAGGAGGAGGAGTCTTGTGGGGAAGAGGAGTGAGATGATGAGGAAGGTGTTTTTTTTTTGGAGGAGGCGGCAGAAGGACAACCGCAGCAGGCGCAGGGGAGAACTGGGACCTTTTGGCCTGGGGGGAAAACGCAGCCTAGAGGCCCTGTCATGGCAGCCCCAGCCCAAATGCACATATTAACGTAAAACAGTAATACATTAAAGTTCTGATGCGCTTCATGGTGCCCGCACACACAGAGATTTTTTTAGGAATCAATCCCCTTAAAATGTCTGAACGATCACATTTCGATTGATTATGACACAGAAACGATTGAAAGTGTCCAACAGACAGGACAGAAAATCTAGGTTAAATTAATTAGGCACGGGCCAGAAGCAGTGGTAGATCTGTGGCTAAAAGTGCTGCACCACATTGAACAGTACAATACTGCAGTTTATCTGTTTTTAATAGATTCCCTACTGGAATGTATTGAAAATTGATGTTCTGTGTGTGGTAGGTATTGATTACAGAACTTTCCCTCTACATAGGTATTTTCAAGCAAAAAGATTTGGGCAAGCACCATCAATTTATAACAAAATCTGAATAAATCAATAATATATATTCTAATATATAGTCGGGAGTGTGCAGAAAGGAACCAATCAGCATATATGTATCAAAAAGAACAAGAAGTTCCCTAAAAAACCGCACCACTCAACCAATATATTCAAAAGTATAAATCATCTTTATTGAGTACAGAAAACAATAAAAACACTTAAAACCAAAGTCTGCGGGGCACTCTGTAATAATATACAAATAATGATACAATATCCACCAGTAAACACATTGCCCTGTAAAACAATGATAACATGTAGATAGCGTGTTTTTACATTCAAGAAGGAAAAAATCAATTGGATAGAACAAAAGATGTATATATCCCAGGTAGGAATACAAATGGTGATATGTCATGAACAGTAGTGCAATAGTGACACCACAGAGGATGGATGAAAAAATTATTTATATAAGGAGACCATCCACAAGACAATGTATAGCCAACAAGTGTGGGAAAAAAGCTGGGAAAAACCAGTGAAAGCACTGGAAATAGCAGGAAAGGATCGTGCCAAAGTAGAATGATAAGTGTAAGACAAGTGAAAAAAGTGTAGCTTATTGGGGAGCAAATGATCAAGGTAAGAATGCAGCGTGCCCCGCGTTCGCCATCGCGATTCGCTGCCTCTGATGCGCAGCTTCGTCTGCGCATCAGAGGCAGACGAAGCTGCGCATCAGAGGCAGCGAATCGCGATGGCGAACGCGGGGCACGCTGCATTCTTACCTTGATCATTTGCTCCCCGGTAAGCTACACTTTTTTCACTTGTCTTACACTTATCATTCTACTTTGGCACGATCCTTTCCTGCTATTTCCAGTGCTTTCACTGGTTTTTCCCAGCTTTTTTCCCACACTTGTTGGCTATACATTGTCTTGTGGATGGTCTCCTTATATAAATAATTTTTTCATCCATCCTCTGTGGTGTCACTATTGCACTACTGTTCATGACATATCACCATTTGTATTCCTACCTGGGATATATACATCTTTTGTTCTATCCAATTGATTTTTTCCTTCTTGAATGTAAAAACACGCTATCTATATGTTATCATTGTTTTACAGGGCAATGTGTTTACTGGTGGATATTGTATCATTATTTGTATATTATTACAGAGTGCCCTGCAGACTTTGGTTTTAAGTGTTTTTATTGTTTTCTGTACTCAATAAAGATGATTTATACTTTTGAATATATTGGTTGAGTGGTGCGGTTTTTTAGGGAACTTCTTGTTCTTTTTGATACATATCTACATAGGTATTTGACTTTTTTTTTATTTTGTTCACTTCACGCTTTAAATTGCAATCAATGAATGCTCGCTGAATTGTGCATCAGTACTTCAGCCATACATTTTGGCCATACATCTGTAGATTGTGTCCGATTCGATTATTATCATCGAATGGATGAAAATCGGTGCTGGAACAAGCATACCCAATTGGTTGCATATTAATTCGGCGCCGCTCAGTTCGGCACGAGAGAGCCGAATGACGGCTCTCACCGCTGCCGCTAAACTCGAGGCGGCGTTAAATACTATTCTTCCTCCGAGTTGTCGCAACTCGGGAGATGTAATGTGGGGTCTGGCAGCTGCCAGAGCCCCAAATTACCGCTACACAGGGCACGCAGCATAGCATTGCTGCTATGGGGCGCCTAGTTTCGGCGCTCGGCTCTCAGAGCCCGCGCCAAAATCAGCTGATCCATGCCCAATTGACTGTTCGACCAATGTCATGCTGAAATGAGTCCAATGTTTTGATTGGACATGCTTAGAAATCTCGGGTTAACATGGACAATTGGGTGCGTGGCTGTAACAGCACGCAAAATTGCCAATGATTGCGATGGATCCCCTGGCTGCTGTCCTTCCAAATGTTATATGTCCGTCTGGTGCCTACGCATGTACATACTTTACCTATCCCCTGCCACCAGGAGTCTGCCGAATGTCTGCTGTACTTACGCATTCACGTCCCATGTGACAACCAGCATATAGTATGTGGGACGCATGTGTGATATCACACACGCCCCCCATGTCGTTATAATGCCGGCAGCTATGTGGGGTGCCAATGCAGAAGTGTAAAGGACATTCGGAGCAGCAGACAGGTAACGTAGTTACGTGCACGGGGAAGAGGAATCTAAGGTGGCCATTAACGGTCCAATTTCTAGCGAAAAGACGTTCGAGCAATCAGAAATTCTGATCGGAAGTGAAATATTGTAATACATTGTTCACTACACCATCAACGAATCAATCTTTGCTTCCTATCTATCACAACCAACAAGAAAATCCAAATTTTAGTTTGACGAAAATTCATTCGGGCGACATTTTTTTCACTCGTTCACAATCGATTGTGTCCACCAATGGAGATCATTTACAACTAATACGATCATAATTTCTGATCGCTTGAACGATTTTTCGCTAGAAATTGGACCGTTAGTGGCCACCTTAACATTTGGGGGGGCAGCAGCCAGTGTCGGTGTCTAGAGACCATTTCCTGAAAGATTTAATGCTGAAATAGGATTGGGAATCTGCCAATAGTGTTTGGGTCTAATTAGAGAGAGATCTGTCTCTTGGTTGAATATGTATGGGCACCTTAGTATTTGTGTGTCTTTTGGTCACTTGGCTCTGGCAGCTCCCTTCACTATAAGCCCTCCCCCCTTCCCCCATAGTTTCCATCATACCTTAGGGCCTAGTGCTCCAGGGCCAGGCTTGCTTATCATTTTTCTGCTCCTGTTGATACTAGTGTTCTAAGAATCAGATGGAGAGGTTAGGGATCATTTCCCCTGTGCTAAACTCATCCCCACCAGTCTCATCTCACAGACATGCAGCCTTGCCAAGTGCCAGTGACAGGCGTATGTCCGTTCCTTATCTGTGGGGGAGGGAGCCCAGTACAAGTGAAAACCACAGTGCAGGGTCAGCAGTTCAGGTAGAGACACGGACACTCTGACTGCAAGCCAGCTGAGCAGTCTGTGTGTCCCTGCAACCTGACATTACATAGTATTATGCTATCCAGCTTCCTGCAGCAGCCCAGGCACCCAGTAGTAGCTGTACCAGCCTGCATTGATAGGAGGTCGGATCGTTTCCAAGGCTGCGAGGAATACTTTCTTTTTAATGATTCCTAGCTATTTTGCAATTAAAAAATAAGCATGACATTGCTAGTAATCCAAGGAGGGAGTCCTGACCCACATTCACTGACAGAAAAAGAGCAACTTACAGTGGGCTGGCCGGGCTCATTGCATGCTATCTAGCTGGCTGCTACATGTGTCTGCAGTGTGTTTGCTTCGATTCAGCTTCTCTTCCGGGGGTGGAGTGCATCACCTGCAGCCAATGAAGAAGCAGCACACAGAGAGGAGAAAGTGCTGAGCCAATGCCCTGCAATTTGTGGCTGGTAAGAGAGAGCTGGGGGCGGGGATAAAATTCTATTTTCGTTCCTGCACTAAGCTGGCGGCCCTGATTGTTTAATGAGGCGGCAGCCCGGGGGGAAACCGGCACCCATCCCCCCGGGCCAGTCCGCCCCTGAACAGGCGTCACAGGGGGCTTGTGCTGCTCAACATTCCCATGCTATTGTTTGTGGCTGGGGGGAGGAGGAGAACTTACCTGACGTCACTGAGGAAGAGCAAGAGGAGATGGATAGTATGTCTGGATCCAAATTTGTGCAGATGGCGTCTTTCAAGCTGTCCAGTCTGTTGAGGGACCCCCGTATAAAAAAACTCAAGGGGAATGACAATTACTGGGTGGCCACGCTACTAGACCCTCGGTATAGGCAAAAAGTGGCGGAGATGTTACCAACTCACCTGAAGGCAGAAAGGATGCAGCACTTGCAGAACAAGCTGGCAACTATGCTTTACAGAGTGGTTAAGGGTGATGTCACAGCACAACGGAATAAAGGTACCACTGCCAGTAATCCTTCTCCCATGTCCACGCAGGCAAGGGCAGGACGCTCTAGCGATCTCATGGTGATGTCGGACATGCGGACACTCTTTAGTCCAACTTAGCCCTTCCGGATCCACCCTCCACCAACGCCTCGACCGGCAGGTAGCCAACTACCTGGCCTTAAAGAGACACTGAAGCGAAAAAAAAATGATGATATTATTATTTGTATGTGTAGCACAGCTAAGAAATAAAACATTAAGATCAGATACATCAGTGTAATTGTTTCCAGTACAGGAAGAGTTGAGAAACTCCAGTTGTTATCTCTATGCAAACAAGCCATTAAGCTCTCCGACTAAGTTAGTCATGGAGAGGGCTGTTATCTGACTTTTATAATCTCAACTGTTCCTGGACTATTTACTTTTCCTCTGCTAGAGGAGAGGTCATTACTTCACAGACTGCTCTGAAAGACTCATTTTGAATGCTGAGTGTTGTGTAATGTGCACATATTATAGAAGGATGCAATGTTAGAAAAAACACTATATACCTGAAAATAAAAATATGAGAATATTTTCTTTGCTGCTAATCTTCTAGTAATTATTCATAGTACACAGCCAATTCACTATATCATATTTTTTTTTCGCTTCAGTGTCTCTTTAAGGGGGAACTGAAGAGAGAGGTATATGGAGGCTGCCATGTTTATTTCCTTTTAGACAATACCAACTGCCTGGCAGCCCTGCTGATCCTCTGCCTCTAATACTATTAGCCATATCCCCTGAACAAGCATGCAGCAGATCAGGTGTTTCAGTGGTTCAGACTTATAAGTCTGATCTGACAAGACTAGCTGCATGCTTGTTTCTGGTTTTAATCAGATACTACTGCAGAGAAATAGACCAGCAGGGCTGCCAGGCAACTGGTATTGATTAAAAGGAAATAAACACGACAGCCTCCATATACCTCTCTCTTCAGTTCCCCTTTAAGTATGGATGTAGACACTGTGAGCAGCGATGAACCCTTGCACTACTGGGTGCGCAGGCTTGACCTGTGGCCAGAGCTGTCACAATTTGCCATCCAACTTCTGTCTTGCCCTGCCTCAAGCGTCCTGTCAGAAAGTACCTTCAGCGCAGCTGGAGGCATTGTCACTGAGAAGAGAAGTCGCCTAAGTCACAAAAGTGTTCAGTACCTCACCTTTATCAAAATGAATGAGACATGGATCCCCAAAAGGCTACTGCCCGCCCGAAGACTAAGTCAGTCCCCACACACATCATCTCTGCCTGCATGCCGTGCGACTGCCTGCCCCAAGACTAAGTCGGTCTGTGGGCAGCATCTCTGCCTGCAGGCCGCTTGACTACCTTCTCAGCCACCACCAACAGGATTTTTAAGGCTGCTATAATCATTTTTCTGGTGCGTGTACATGGCTGCCTAATTTTTTTGGCTGCACTGCGGCTGCAACAACAAAACAAAAGGCACGTACATGTGCCCATTCCCCTTCATGATCATTACCTTGCCATGGTGAAGGGGCTTGCGTATCACAATGAAGCAATGACCGCTGGCTATATGAGTGTCTCGGGGGGGGGGGGGGGGCACACCCAAGATAATAAGGCCGTTGCTTCATTGTGGACGGACCAAATTCGATCAGCTGGACAGTCACTGTTGTTCTGTCATTGAGCTACCTCAACCCGACGACCATATGGGCTCTCGTCATGGTGTGCACCAGTCCAGCACGGCCATCACTACACAAACAGCTGTGTGTGGTGTGTTACACAGTGAGTTTGGTCTGTCAGTGTGAAGCAGTACTCTAATGACACTCCCTGATTGATGTATACACATGTAAAATGTTAAAACAGCAGCACTCTAGGCCTCCAATTTAGCATGCAATCTGATTTTTGCCCTTAAAATGCTGCTTTGCGTCAAATCCAGATTTTTCCCCGGGACTTTTGGCATCTATCCCACTCATCCATGCAAATACTCAGATGTTAGACCCCTTGAAACATCTTTTACATCACTTTTCTGGCCAGCATAAATGTTTCTAGTTTCCAAAGTTCGCATCCCCATTGAAGTCTATTGCAGTTCGCAAAAGTTTGCGTGAGCCGAACTTTTGTGGAAGTTTGCGTTCAAGGTTCGCGAACCGAAAATCGGAGGTGCGAGCCATCTCTAGTTGTGGGTCAAACGAATGGTCTAGCACATTGCAGCTAGTGTTGGGCGAACAGTGTTCGCCACTGTTCGGGTTCTGCAGAACATCACCCTGTTCGGGTGATGTTCGAGTTCGGCCGAACACCTGACGGTGCTCGGCCAAACCGTTCGGCCACATGGCCGAACTAAGAGCGCATGGCCGAACGTTCCCCGAACGTTCGGCTAGCGCTGTGATTGGCCGAACGGGTCACGTGGTTCGGGCCCGAACGCGCTCTGATTGGCCGAACGGTCACGTGGTTCGGGTAAATAAATACCCGAACCACGTCATATCTCCGCCATTTGTCTGTGGGTTTAGCTTTGGGTAGGCAGGCAGGGTAGTTCGCTCTCCAGCCACGCTAGCCAGGGTCCCCCCCAGTCATTGTGTGTCGCTGCTGGGAACAGTAGTACACCGCTCGCTCAGCCACACTATATATAGCATTGTTTACTGCCACTGTGTACCTCGCTCAGCCACGCTATATATAGCATTGTGTTTTCTGACACTCTGTGTACACGGCTTAGCCTGGCTATATAGCATTGTGTGTACTGCCACTGTGCACCTCGCTCAGCCACGCTATATATAGCATTGTGTTTACTGCCACTCTGTGTACACCGCTCAGCCAGACTATATACCATTGTTTACTGACACTCTGTGTACACCGCTCAGCCAGACTATATACCATTGTTTACTGACACTCTGTGTACACGGCTCAGCCTGACTATATAGCATTGTGTGTATTGCCACTGTGAACCTCGCTCAGCCACGCTATATATAGCATTGTTTACTGACACTCTGTGTACACGGCTCAGCCAGACTATATAGCATTGTGTGTACTTCCACTCTGTGTACACCGCTCAGCCAGACTATATAGCATTGTGTGTACTGCCACTGTGTACCTCGCTCAGCCACGCTATATATAGCATTGTTTACTGACACTCTGTGTACACGGCTCAGCCAGACTATATAGCATTGTGTGTACTGCCACTCTGTGTACACGGCTCAGCCAGACTATATAGCATTGTGTGTACTGCCACTCTGTGTACACCGCTCAGCCAGACTATATAGCATTGCGTACTCTGCCAGTCAGTGTGTATATTGCTGGGATCAGTAATACTCCACTCACCGCCAACCACTATATGAGCTCACCATGAGTTCCTCAGAGACCTCCGCTGTGAGCAGCACTCCCAACAACAGCAACAGCCAACGCCCCACGCAAGCTATAACATCCACCCCAGCAGCCAGTGGTCAGCAGCAGCCCTCTCCGGAGGAGAATGTTGTGTCCATCGGTCCGTCGCCAGAACGATTAATGAGGGCTGCCATTGAGGAGATGATGGGGCCTGATGTGGAGGAGGAGGTCTGGCTCAGGCCAGCATCCCAAGTTAATGTTGAGGACGATGAGGGGTCTGTGTCTGGGGATGTTGGGGTGGCAGAGGTGGTGGGTGGGTCAGACTCAGGAGAAGAGTTGTATGATGAGGATGATGATCGGGACCATCTGTATGTGCCTCAGAGTCCGACCCCGGAAAACATGTTGTATCGTGTGTTTAGGTACTAAAATCTGCGTTCCCACTTCCCAGTACTGCCCGCAGTGCCCGGGTCCGCGGATCCATATAATTTTTTGGGCAGCACTATCAAACTGTGGTACTATGAGTGAGTTGCCATGGTCCTTCTGTGCTGCCTGTCACACTCACCGTCTGTCTGCAGATGGATTGTTCAACACAGCTACGCCATCTGACATGTAGTCCTGGACCTTGACCATCTTCTCCAGGCGATTGGTGTTGGAGGACGTGGAACTGCCCGATTGCTGTTCTGTGGGCTGCTGCATGGGTGTCAGAAAATGTTCCCACTCCAAGGACACTGCCAATACCATTCCCTTTTCGGCACTAGCAGCAGCTTGTGTTCTTTGCTGCCCTCCTGGTCCTCCTGGGTTTGCTGAAGTCAGTCTGTCGGCGTACAACTGGCTAGAGAAGGAGGAGGATGTCAATCTCCTCTCTAAAGTCTCCATCCTCAAGGGCCTGCTGGAATTGTTCCATTTTTGACCTGTCTGACACTCTCTTCAATCAGTTTTTTTTACATTGTGTTTGTATAAACTGGGTATAAACCCAGTAATTGGTGTTGTCCAGATTCCAGAATAATAAATAATAATGAATAGTGAATAATGCGCGGGCCGCGTTCAATGCAGTCTAGCATGAATTGAGCCATGTGTGCCAGAGAGTCCTGCCAGACTCCTCTGTCTTCATGTTCTTGTAAGCGTTGTGATTGTTGTGATGCACCATATTCGTCACCAGCATCACTTTCTTCCTCTTCTGCTGTCCTTTCCCGCTAAATTGTGGAAGTCCAACGTGCACCGCTCTGTCCCTCGGCAGTGGGGGCATCCAATTCCTGCTCCAACTCCAGCTGTTCCTCGTCCTGTTCTTTGTCATAGCTGGGACCAGCGTTTCCTGAGGCAGGTTGTCTGATGTTGGTATCATCACGCTGATCGTTTTCATCTTCAGAATCCCCCACTTGCATCATGCCAGCGGTTTCCATCTTCAACATTGATTTCTTCAGTAAACACAGCAGTGGTATTGTAATGCTGACTGTAGAGTTGTCACTGCTCAGTCACGCAACTTGGATTGCTCAAAATTTTGGAGGACTTGGCAGAGATCCAACATGGTGGCCCAATCAGATCCACAGAAGCTTGGTAGCTACTAGCTGCTGGAATGCGCCTCGGCACTGCGCAAAAGCGTGCTAGCATGTGCAGCGTAGAATTCCAGCGCGTAGGCAGGGACATCACCCAGCGAGCGATGGTGCGCTAGATTGAAGCGCTCCTGCATCTCTTGGTGAGTCCTTCAGAAGCGGTACTGGACTTTTAACAATGTTTGTTTTTTTTCCCTTCAACAGAAGATCTGCCACGTTGGAGTGAGGAGGACGCCGCCGACCCCGACACCAAGCTGAACCCCGGCGAACTCCAAGCAGAGGATCTTCAGGAACCCTCAAGGCTTTGAGCAAGCTGAGGAGGATCAGCAGTCCCGACAAGACCTCTCCTCATATGCGACTGAGTGCAGTGGAGCTCCCCAGAACAACCTCTCAGTTGTCACTTTGTCACTGGTCACTTTGTCACTTTGTCATTTTGTCACTTTGTCAGTTGTCACTTTGTCACTGGTCACTTTGTCACTTGTCACTTTGTCACTTGTCACTTTGTCACTTGTCACTTCTCACTTTGTCACTTGTCACTTTGTCATTTTGTCACTTGTCACTTTGTCACTTCTCACTTTGTCACTTGTCACTTCTCACTTTGTCACTTGTCACTTTGTCATTTTGTCACTTGTCACTTTGTCACTTGTCACTTTGTCATTTTGTCACTTTGTCATTTTGTCACTTTGTCACTTTGTCACTGGTCACTTTGTCACTTGTCACTTGGTCACTTGTCCAGATGATCTCGGTACACCTCCTGAGATTCAAATTCCTGCACACATTGCTCTGGGATTTGGGTGTGATGAATGATGCATCTAACTGGCCACCGGAGGCAATTAAGGCCTTCAAAACATTGAAAGCAGCTTTCTGTTCCGCCCCCATTTTGCGTCATGTTGAGTTGTTGATGTCATGTTCATCCTCGGCCTCGCCTTGCATTTCAGTGCGAGGTGCATTTTCCACAGAAAAAGGTTGTGGATCCGGGCACAACATTTGTGGCTGTTCCATTAACTTTTCACAGGTAGAAGATTGTGGGGGTGGGAATAGCTCCTCCGAATAGCCCATTGTGTCCTGAAAACTACTCATTGCATTGCTTTGCGCACACATTTTTTTGTCCTCATGCAAGGCCTGAGTTGCGCCTGAAAGCGTGGCCTTCTCCTCCTGCGCCTCCTCCTGTTCCATCACGTCCCCTGCTGCTGGGTTAGCGTTGACGCCCGGTCCCTGTTTATTGAACCTCTTATCTTTATTACATTTATGACTGCATGGCGGTAAAAAGCATGCTATCCGCACGCTTCTTGTCCTCATGCAAGGCCTGGGTTGTTGTGTCTCAAAAAGCATGGCCTTCTCCTCCTGCGCCTGCTCCTGTTCCATCACGTGTGCTGCTGCTGCTGGGTTAGCGTTACCGGTCCCTTTTCCTGGAACCTCTTCTCTGTATTACATTTATGACTGCATGGCGACAAAAAGCATGTTACCTGTGCAAAGAAACATGACATTTTCCACATTTAAAAGACAGTTTTTCCTTTGAAACTTTATAATCAATTTTCTCAAAAACTATAAGCTCTTTTTCAAATATTTTTTTTCCTCTTGTACCCACTCCCAAGGTGCACATACCCTGCTAATTTGGGGTATGTAGCATGTAAGGAAGCTTTACAAAGCACGAAAGTTCGGGTCCCCATTGACTTCCATTATGTTCGGAGTTCGGCGCGAACACCCGAACATCGCGGCGATGTTCGGGAACGTTCGCGAACCCGAACATCTAGGTGTTCGCCCAACACTAATTGCAGCTAGTAATTAGTGATGGGCCAAATATCAAATTTTGAGTTTGCGAATTTCGAATGTGAATCTCTGCAAAAATCGTGAATCTGGAGCATCTGCAAATCTCCATAGACTTCAATGGGCCGAAGAATATGAAAACCTAGCAAAAATATTTCTGGTCCCAAAAGCAATGGAAAAGTTGTTTCGAGGGGCCTAACACCTGGACTGTGGCATGCCGGGGGGATTCCATGGCAAAAGTCCCACCAAAAATTATGGAGTTGGCGCAGAGTTGTATTTTAATTGCTAAAGGGCAGAAATCACATTACATTCCTAAATTGGTGGGAAAAAAGTGCTTTAAAACATCCAGCCTGTGTTAATGTCAATCAAGTAGTGTAAGGGTTATGCCTGCTTCATACTGACAGACGAAGCACTGTGATTAACGCAATGCAGTCCCCAGTTTTCCAGCCTCTATGGTCAGGCTGAGGTAGTTCAATGACAGTTAAGTGACCAAAAAGAACACTGATTCTGCAATGAGGCCTTATACAGGGGGCAGTAGTGGATACTAGATGCCAGTTGTGGTGTGAAGGATTATTGGGTTATGGTCAGTGCACTACTAGGACCAGCAGCCCTGTCTCCTACAGCACTGAGAATTTACACAGGGGCCAGTGGATACTAGGTGCCAGTAGTGGTGTGAAGGTGGGTTATGGTCGGTGCACTACTAAGACCAGCGGACGCAGACCTGTCTCCTACAGCACTGAGGTTTTACACAGGGGTCAGTGAATACTAGATGGCAGTAGTGGTGTGAAGGTGGGTTATGGTCGGTACACTACTAGGACCAGCAGACCTGTCTCCTACAGCACTGAGGATATACAAAGGGGCCAGTGGATACAAGATACCAGTAGTGGTGTGAAGGTGGGTTATGGTCGGTGCACTACTAGCACCAGCAGACCTGTCTCCAACAGCTAACTTGTGCACTAGCCACAGAAGAGCAATACAATAGCAAGAAAAACAATGTATCAGCCCTAAGAAGGGCTTAGCTGTTCAGGACAATGTGGTAGCAGCAATAATCTGCACTGAGGACACAGAACAGAGACCTAGCTAACAATTTGCCTATGTGCAGCAGCTCTCTCCCTGCTAAAACCAATACTGCAGCAACAGAATGAACCCAGTATGGCTGACATTTTTACAGGGGGGTGGTGGGTCCAGGAGGGGGTGCTAGCTGATTGGTTGCCATGTATCTGCTGTGAAGTAAGAGGTCAAAGTTTAGCTCGATGATATATAGGGGGCAAACCAAATCCACCATGTATTCACATGATGTGGCGCATGCGAATGCACGATCTTTGCGGCAAATTATTCGCCTGACAATTACTTTGGCCCATCTCTGCTGGTAACCCTCCAAAAAGGATGCAATTGCATCCTAACTTTAAAATACTGTCATGCTAAGCTGAAGGGTCACAGTCTGCAATCTTGTGGTTTAATAATACACCCTCTAAAATTACATATGCACACTAAAACAGACCAAGGTCATACACAGCTTCAACAAGTTCAAAATGCACTGAGTAATCTTGGCTTATGTTTACCATGCATAAGATTCTGCGAATGGGAATCGGCGGTGGATCTTTACTAATTGAGCCCCCCCTTTTTTTGATTCTAAGATTATTCAGTGCATTTTGAACTTGTTGAAGCTGTTTATGACCTTGGTCTAATTTAGTGTGCATATGTAATGCGATTGGGATCGACACAGTTTTGAGCTGGGAACAGTAGAGAATATCCTGTTAAATAGGCAGCTTTGAATCCTCTTGGAGCAATTCCTTAATACATGGGTTACCTACAATTTTGTGGGTTTGGGGACTGCAGCCCCTTTCCACTATTTTTTGCACAGTCCCTGGCTTCCTTTAAATTGAGTGATAAGCTTTTCTATGTGGGTTTTGTGTATGTATTTTTATGTTTAATGTTTAATATATATTATGATTGTTAGGATAAAGTAACTTCTACTTTAAATCTCACATGCACCCAAGAGTCAATTCTTTCTCTGTTGCTTATATAATATATATACCCTATGCATATGACCTTGTCGCTGCACCGTGGTGCAGGGACATATGAAGCCTCATATCTGCAGTGCAGAAATCAAGTGTTATACCGGCTTCACTCTTACCCTTCTATATAAAGTTTTATATTTATGTTTTTGTCACCTGGGTGCCTTTATCCAACATTGTTTTAGTGTACACCTCTCACCAGGGATTGTTAGATTTTTTATGTACTTACCCACGCATAATCAACATTTTTGAGAGCATGCAACCCTAAAAATTGTGAGTATCCATTTATAAGAATTCCACATATCCCTCCTTTTCTCTCCTTACATCCAAATACTGCTCACTTCAAAAAAGGTGCTCAGAAATGTGGGCACCCAGTAATATATTGGTATTTAATACTGGTATTCTACTATTTAAGTGTAAAAAATGATGGTAAAATATCAGTATTAAATACCTATATTTTAGACACCTAGCCCTAACAGTCCCCCCCCCCCCCATACACACACACACAAACACCCTTCCTGATGCCTAACCCTAACCGTCCCCCAGCACAAACACCCTTTCTGATGCTTAACCCCTCCCACACCTAACCTTAAAACTCTACCACTATGAACTATAAACAACAACACAAAGCTTATATAAGTTGATAAAAATAGAATGAAGGAAGTAATTCTATATAAAACAAAATAATTTTTCGGGATATGGCAAAATCGTTACCAGATGTTTGAAGAATATTAAAAAATTGTTGTACATTACATAATATAAACGTAATGTAAGTTTACACAGTTAAAATGAAGGAAGTCAGATATTGCAAAAAGTAATATTTTATCGTCCGTTTGCAGAAAAAAATATATACGTTGTTGAGCATCTAGATTTCCACTTGGGCAACCTCTTGCCGCTACTTTGTATTGGTATCATTGGCGGCACCCGTTTTGTCCATTAGCACAAGTTACAGGTATATAAATGCACATTGTTACCAGGTTTAATAGCATGCTGGACCAAGCTACCAAGCCAGTCTACCATTCATAATCTTGTCCAAGTAAGTCCAAAATAGTCCAAGCAAGGTTAACACACCAATTTCAAAAAAGTTGGTTTTTAATCCATTAATTGGTCCGTGCTGATAGTTGGCAAATGTTTCAGGGGCCTAAGGGATCCCCTTTAGCTAAGTTCTGTAGTCTACTACCGTGCTTTGATAAATGGGACCCCTTAGGGCCCTGAAACAATCGTCAGCTATCAGTGTGGACCAACTGATGGATTAAAAAGCAACTTTATTAAAATTGGTATGCTAACCTAGCTTGAACTGTTTGATCATTTTTGTTCAATAGAGTCTGGTGCCCAAATGTTCTACTTCCCAAATACTACACCGGATTGGGCTCTAGTTGTCCTTGTCTTTTTCTTCCTGCAACTACATTACATATTTTTAACAGTTTGTGTTAAAGCGGACCCAAACCAAACATTTTTTTAATTCAAAATATTTAGTTACACCACTCTGACACATACAAAGATAAATAAACACTCCTTCAAGCCTATGAGCATTTCAGTGCATGCTTTTCACCCTTCTCTTTTAATAACTAGGGTTATACAGGTGGCAGCCATTAGCAATTCCTCCATTGCCGGACACTACCTACTCCAGCATTTTGCCGGATTCTGTCCCAGCAATTTGAAAGGAAGGGAGGGGTTTCTCCATTAAGTGCAAACTATTTTATATTTGTCATCATGCAGCTGAAAAAGGGTTGCTATTTCTTATTATAATTTAGAAAATACATTTTATTTCTGAAATAATTAATTAATTAAATAATTAATTTGGGTCCACTTTAAGTAAGTAATTGCTAGACTGAAACCAAGAACTCATGATTTGTACTTTCATCATTGTTATCTTGCAGTCTGTGCCATATTTGACATCAGGAACAACCAACAGCACAAAACTTAGCTTCAAAAAGAATGAAAGTTAAAATAGAATGCAGATCATAAGTACAAAATATATGCTAAATGAGTATATGTTTCTGAATTACATTTGAAAGAATCCAACAAAGATAACAAACAAAGATTTTGAGAATTATAAACACATTTTCTTTTAAACCTGCATCATTTGTACATTTTATGTGAAAAAATCAGCAGACCTGAGTGGGTCAGAACAAAATAATCTTTCTGTATATTGCAAAAGTAAAGCAAAATGAAATATTTAATTTTTAAAAAATGGTGCAGTCATATTGGTGCACAAAACACAGGTTTCACCTTGTTGCAAAGATCCATAAATATATACATTTTTTTTTCCGAAAACGTCAAATACATAAATGTGTTTTAAATTATGTCCTTATGCCTATAAAAAGGAACTGATGTGACATAAATACTCTAGTGTAGTCATTAACTAATATTCAAGTTTCTTTTCTTTTTATCGTAATGGCTCCTTATTGTAATTTCTTGAGACAGTGCTATGTGGAGGAGTATCCTCTTAATATTCATGAATATCAACAAAATGTCTGTTTTCTTCAGCAGATTGGCACTGCTCATGTCCCTGAGCCAGTGGAGGTCATTTATTAAAATTGGAAATTGACAGAAATAGGGAAAATGTTTGAAAGTTGGGATTGTTAATGGTTTGATGTTGTAGACAGTGTTAAAGAGAATCTGTACTCTGAAATTCTTACAATAAAAAGCATACCATTTTATTCATTATGTTCTCCTGGGCCCCTCTGTGCTGTTTCTGCCACTTTCTGCTGCAATCCTGGCTTGTAATTGCCAGTTTTAGGCAGTGTTTACAAACAAAAGACATGGCTGCTAAAAGCTTGTGATAGGCTCTGAGAAGCTCTGTCGGTGACTCACACAGAGCCTGCAGGGGGCGTGAAGAGGGTGTGTATAGCTTCTATCCTGTCACAGCAGAGCAGCAGATTCCTGAGCCCAACAAAGCTGTCAGAGGAGAGAAGATTAGATTATATAACAGAGATAATACAGCCATTGTGCAACTAGGAAAGGCTGCAGTAAGACAGACCACATTAGAACAGGTATAGGAACTTATAGGATAGAATAAATAAGGCTGAACATTTTGTTACAGAGTCTCTTTAAGCCTGGAACCCAATCTTAATTATGATTGGCCAATCACTGACCAATTTTATCACCTCCATGTAGTATGAGGGTCAACAAATATTGAATATTATGAGCAGATTGTGTAGGACTACGCTCATACTACATGGAGGTGGTCAATTTGGTCCATGATTGGCCCATTATGATTAAGAGTGTATACCAGGTTTTAGAGTCCTGTACAAATATATTCAGATTGTTAGAGATTTTACTTGCTCTGCTTATTTAAAATTTTGTAATGTAATAAATAAATAAATAAATGCTGGAAGTTCTACACCCTGAGAGACCATCATTTTATAACGGACACACCAGATCACCTACAACAAAAGAAAAGAAAAGCATATACAGCAAAATATATCTTGCCCTGTGTATGGATTTTCTTTTAATCAAATAATTGGCAAATATTTAATAAGTGTCCCCTTCATGACTTAAGCCTGGTACACATTTTAATTTATGATTGGCCAATCACTGTCCAATTTTACCACCTCCATGTATTATGAGAGTCAACAGATATTAAATATTATGAGCAGATTCTGTAGGTAAAGCCTCATACTGCATAAAGGTGATAAAATCGGTCATTGATTGTCCAATCATAATTAAAAGTGCGTACTGGCTTTAGACTCGGCACTTCATTTGCATGTGAATACAGTAGATGTTGTTTTTGTCCATCTGACACCACATATGAACAAATATAATTTGTGTAATTTAACAAAGTAGCATGGAAGGAAACAATATATTAGACTTACTTTAAAATAGGTGTAACTTTTTGATACACTTTTATTCATTCTACATTTAATGGAAATAGAAACTTATTTTTTAGAGCTTATCATATTTGTTTTTAGCATGTTTCAGTAGTTTGGGCAAAAAAGCATCCTAGAGAATTAAACACATTTGCTGGAACCATAAAAGGCTGCACAACAAAAAGCAAAAACTCTTGGGCCTTGATTCACTAAAGCATGGAAACTGTGTGACAGTACCAATTTTGGTAGCAGTCACTAATATATTGCTAATCAATGGTTAATGTGTTTATAACTAGTACAATAAATGTCTTATACTTACAAATGGCACTATAACCGGTCAGTTTAAAAGATAACTGTGAGCATTAATACTGTTTGAAGTATAAATTAAGCTTTTGAATTACTGTAGATGAGCTGTGTAATAATGCTGATTCAGTGCAGTTATTGAATCAGCACTGGATTGCTTTTTTTTCAAGAATTAATAATTGATTAATAACTCACCAAAACATGCACATATTGATAACATTGTGCTGGTGATTTAAATGCAAAGGGAAACAAGAAAAAAAAACACAAATGAAATTCCCCCTCCCCCCCCCCCCCCAAAAGCAACAGCTAATTGTGAGTGTACAACTACTGGATTCTTAGGAGCACCAGGGCCCATACGCAATTCACTTTTTCACCCGAGTTTTCTCCTAGGTGATCATTTTAAATGCCCTTTAAGCCACCAGAAAGCAAAAAAAAAAAAAATACTCAAAATAATTTTGATAATACTTTTTCACTTACTTTTTGGTACTTTTTTTTAGTTAAAAAGTGCTGGAAAGTTATTTTAAATTAAAGATTAAAAATTATCTCCTAGGAGAAAACTCGGGTGAAAAAGTGAATTGCATATGGGCCCAGGAGTCCAATGGGTAGAGGGCTTATGTTTAACAGGCTTCTAGGGAACTTTACAGTATTAACAGCTAAGACCACAAGATAATTTGCTGTTTATGTCAAATAAGATTATCGGAAAGGTATCCATTTCTTTTTTAGTAAAATCTAATATTGAATGCATTAAATATTATTTCCAATGTAATTTTTTTATTATTAACTGAACTGCTCTTTTATTAATCAAATAAAGGGCACCAAAACATATTTCTGCAATTTGAAATAATAAAAAAAAAGGTTCTATTGGCCTTTAGTGAATCAAGAAACTATGGCCCTTTCATTTGATGTATTTTGTAATATGAAAAAAATGTATCTGTCAGTGAAATTTAATCCAAATTGCAGTAAACTACGTTCCCAACACATGGTTTTCTTTTGAAGTCTAAAATCTACTGAAGGACCGAAAATGCACAATTCAATAATACAGTAGAATCTTGTCATAGTAAACTCTTATATAGTAAACATCTGGATATAGTAAACTCAGTCCTCAGGTCCCAGCAAATGCATTTATATAAATATACAATGTATGGTAAATTCTGATATAGCATATTTCTGATATAGCATACTTTTCCTGGTCCCTTAGAGTTTACTATAAAGGGATTCTACTGTACCTAAAAATGTGCACTTTTCAAAATGTATTATTTATTCTGAGTAATACTATTATATGCATTGATGGTTTTATCCAAAGTAATCTACTTTTATAGTATTCTAATTGGAGTCAAGAATTATGTCTTTTTGGCTTCTTATTTATGAAATACATGCTTTGATTCAACAGAGCTCAATTAAAATATTTGCATGTGCAATTCAAGCTTGTTAATTGAGATATCCTGCTCTACAGGTTATTACCTCTGCCTTCACAGCATTAAAAACAAGTGTCAGTAGTTATTTTAAAACTGCATAAAAACAGGAAATACATATCAGCTTCTTTTTCACATAAACCCTGCTCTACTTAAACATACATCATATTCTGGTTTGGAGTCTCTTAGTTCAGCATATTTTATTACGTATAATAGCCAAGTTGCAAGAAAAGATTTCTTCAGAATAACATCCAAAATGACTCACAGTACCCAGCCATAATCTAATTCCAGGTAAATGAAAACTTAAAAAAACCTTAGAAATTTGGTGAAAAAAGTGACAAAAGTGCAAATCTCCTTCCGACTGCTTGTAGGATTGAATAATTGCTTCTTTCTCTGGCCCAGATGTCAAACTGTGAAGTAAGTGGGGGTGAGAGGCCTGGGTGAAGCTTGTGTCCTGTGGAAGGAAGGGTATGCACAGCTTAGAGTGAAGGACGATGGAAATGTTTCAGTTGACATAGTACATCCAGTAAACCAAGTTAAAAAATCCAAATGTGATAGGGAAAATGATCCTAGACCATTTGTCAATGGTACTGACATCTGTAAGGTCTGGAATCTTAAGCTTTAACTTAGAAGAGCGTCGCCGGAGGCGGCAGTTGGCACGTCCATGAGAGGCTGTTAGTGGAACATGGCGCTCCAGGGGAGTATGGCCAAAATTGTCCCCTCTGGATGTTAGTTGTTTGCGAAACTGGATCCCTGAGGTGTCATATGACAAAACAGAGTTCCGGGAATCACCCATATTGCTTCCCATCTCTGCTGACATCAATTCACTGCTCATGTCAAGGGTGCTGAGAAGAATGTTTCCATAGGGATCAACCTGGCACAGAGAAAATGACATGATTAATTACTGTCTGTCACGTAAGACACAGATATCATATGGTCACATCACAGTTATGTGTGTAATTTTGTCATTGTTAATGTTCTATAATCAATTGTACTTTTGGTTTATGTTTAAATTACCCTTTTCTTTTTCTTAGGCTTCCTTCTGCTTGTTCCTGTTGAGTAACAGAAGGAAGAGTATAGATTTGTACAGATTTATGAATTTAAAAAAAAATACATTGGAAGGCACAGACCTGAAGACAAGAGTCATACCAGAATGTCTTGCTTCTGGTTCAAATAAAGTTATTGGGCTATAAAATGTATGCACTGTCGCTTATTAAACTTATTTGGCAGGTCCTCTTTGATTACAGAAAATACACCAGAATAGTTCATATAAGAGTTTTTGCACAAAGGCACACTTTCTCTGTTTTGTTTTACAGACCATTTTATTATTATTAATATTATTATTATTAATATTATTATTATTACCATTTTATTATTATTATTATTATTATTATTATTATTAACATTTGAGAGCAGCTCCTCTGCAATGCACAGGTGGCTCTGGGAGGATTAGTAAAAGCTTCTTTTGCAGAAAAGATGGCACCAAGATCAAGTTATACAGGTACAACAGGCAGTTAGTGGAAAAGAATGCTAAACTTTTTTTTATCACAGAATAGGTATTTCTTGCAAGATAAACCAAATAATAAATACAGATTATATACATTACTGATTAACGTGTGTTTTTAAAATATTTGATGAAAAATACTTTGAAGACATTTTTTTTCACAACCCTACATACGGAAATGTTGTAAATTAACCACTTCTGGATGGCAGTGATTGAAGTCTAAGCCCTGTTTTGGTGCTTTTATCTTTAGCCAGGACAAAGATTTCAATCACTGTAGTACTTGTACACTCACAGAGATTGTGTGCACCCACTCGGGAGATTCAGCTGTCACTGGAAACTATGGGGGACCACTAGACTACCAGGTAAACTATCGGGGACCACTAGACCACTGGGGAAGCTATGGGGGACCACTGACCACCAGGGAAACTATGGGGGACCACTTAACAACTGACCACCAAGAAACTAGGAGACCACTTAACAACTCATCAGCAAGAAGCTATGGGGACCACTGACCACCAGGAAAATTATGGTGGGCCACTGAACACTAGGGACGCTATGGGGGACCACTAACCACCTGGAAAACTATGGAGGACTACTAGACCACCACAGCAAATATGGTGGGCCTCTAGACCACCACAGCAACTATGGGGGATTACTAGACAACCAGGGTAACTATAGTGGACCACTAGACCACCAGGAAAACTATGGCCAGAGCCAATCAACCACCAGGAAAACTAACAGTGACTATTAGACCACCAGGAATGCTATGGGGAAATGTAATATGGTAAAACATAATGATGAGGATGCTGTGAAAACTATTAAATAAAATATACTGTTTAACCCTTTTTCTCTTATCTTTGCCATTAAAAACACTTTTATTGAAGATACATGCACGCACATGATCTTACCCCTGCACCTATCACAGGGCTAATGATCAGCATAACTCAAGTCAAACTGAATAATATACGCAGAAATTCATGGGCATAGCAAGGTGAACTCCCCAGCAACCAAAGAAGCTATGGCAGGTAGCAGTAGGACGAAAACAAGCAGAAATGGATACCAGGTCAAACTGAGAGACCTCATGACTGACTCATGCACTGAAGGCTCTGCTTCCGAAAACAGCCAGGAGTATCCTGACAAACAACCTCCAAGCTCCCTGTAGATAAATCATGCCCTCCTTTCAAAGCAATGCTCGGTAATTCTCCAAGAGGTCATTGACTGCCAGTAAATAACTCGAGAGCAAGTTACTTCGGGAGATACATGTGCTAATGCAGAGAACAGCGTCCTTAGAAGACCAAATGGACAATGTTGCAACTGTTCTTGAGGGCACAAAGAAGTTGTAAAACTACAAGAGAAAGTAAATCTACTGAAAAGGCAAACCTAAGATAGCAAGAACAGATCCATGAGGAGTAATCTTCGCCTCTGTGGGCTTCCTTAAAGGGACACTGTAGGGGGGTCAGGGGAAAATGAGTTGAAGTTACCCGGGGCTTCTAATGGTCCCCCACAGACATCCTGTGCCCGCGCAGCCACTCCCCAATGCTCCGGCCCCGCCTCTGGGTCACTTCTGGAATTTCAGACTTTAAAGTCTGAAAACCACTGCACCTGCCGTGTCCTCTCTCCCGCTGATGTCACCAGGAGCATACTGTGCAGACCCAATATGGCCTGTGCCTGCGCCGTGCACTTCTGGTGACATCAGGGGAAAAGAGGACATGGCAACACATGTGCAGTGGTTTTCAGACTTTAAAGTCTGAAAATCCAGAAGTGAACCGGAGGCGGGGCCGGAGCATCGGTGAGTGGCTGCGTGGGCACAGGATGTCTGTGGGGGACCATTAGAAGCCCCGGGTAAGTTCATTTTCCCCCGACCCCGTTCAGTATCCCTTTAAAGGAATACTTAAGTCTAAAAAAAAAAATGATATGATATAACATATACGCTATAGCAGCATAGAGGGTGATATAGCGGCTGGGAACGCGGAAAATCACTCGCGTTCCCAGCCTGTCGGCGGCTGTCGCCGAACCCGGAAGTAGCCGCCGGCGGGGACAGGACGATCGGAGCGGGGCTGCGAGGTCACCATCCAGCTTCAGGGGGCTGAGGGATGCCCCGGGTGAGTAAATATCATTTTTTTTTCAGACTTAAGTATTCCTTTAATCTATCACTGATCTCTCAGGCACAGTGACAGCACTGCTCCAAGAGCTGGTTCCAGATCTTACTGTAGAGAGGCTAGAACTGGAGTAGGTACACAGAGCTCTTACAAGATGGCATCCAGAGGGCCCACTATATTGAGGGCAGTGCAGTTTCTAGGCTAAAATGCACCCAGGGCGAAGGTGTAAAAATTGTGCCCCCCCGGACCCCTCCCCCCGGAGCAAGGTATGGGTGCCGCAGTATAGGTTTGCCAGGTCTAGTTGCACTTAGTATAGGTCCCCCCAGTATAGGTAGCCAAGAATAGGTACCCCAGTATAGGTAGCCAGCTATAGGTCCCCCCAGTATAGGTAGCCAGGCATAGGTGAGCCAGTATAGTTGCCCCCGCTATAGGTTAGCCAGGTAGGTGCCTCCAGTATAGGTAGCCAGTATAGTTGCCCCAGTATAGGTTAGATAGGCAGGCGCCCTCGGTATAAGTTAGATAGGTAGGTGCCCCAGTACAGGTTAGCTAGGTGGGTGCCTCTAATATAGGTAGCCAGAATAGTTGCCCCCAGCATAGGTTAGATAGGTAGGTGCCCCAGTATAGGTTAGATTAGGTAACTCCCCCCCAGTATAGGCTAGATTAGACAGGTGCCCCCCAGTATAGGTTAGATAGGTAGCTGCCCCCCCCAGTATACATTAGATAGGTAGGTGCCCCTCAGTATAGGTTAGCTAGGTAGCTGCCCCACAGTATAGGGTAGATTAGGTAGCCCCCCCCCCCACTATAGGTTAGATTAGGTAGCTGCCCCCCAGTATAGGTTAGATTAGGAAGGTAGCTGCCCCCCAGTGTAGGTTAGATTAGGTAGGTGCCCCCCAGTATAGGTTAGATAGGTAGCTGCCCCACAGTGTTGGTTAGATAGGTAGCTGCCCCCCAGTGTAGGTTAGATTAGACAGGGGCCCCCCATTATAGGTTAGATTAGGTAGCTGCCCCCCAGTATAGGTTAGATTAGGTAGGTGCCCCCCCACCCCCAGTATAGGTTAGATAGGTAGCTGCCCCCAGTGTAGGTTAGATTAGGTAGGTGCCCCCCCCGTATAGGTTAGATTAGGTAGGTGCCCCCCAGCGTAGGTTAGATAGGTAGCTGTCCCCCATAATGGAGAGCCGGAGCCGCGGGGAGGGCAGCCCGACCTCTCCCTCCCTCTCCTGGGCTGCCCTCCGTGCTCCCCCCTCAGACGCATACTCAGCCAGGAAGCGCTGCTGTTTACAACTCACCTCCCTGGCTCCAAGCGCTGCTCGTCTCTCGCCGCCGGTCTTTTCCTCTCTGCCTACACGCTGATACACATGCTGCTTCCGGCAGCGTGTGTATCAGCGTGTATACAGAGAGGAGACCTGCGGCGAGAGAGCAGTGCTTGGAGCCAGGGAGGTGAGTTGTAAACAGCGGCGCTTCCTGCCTGAGTATGCGTCTGAGGGGGGAGCACGGAGGGCAGCCCAGGAGAGGGAGGGAGGGGTCGGGCTGCCCTCCCCGCGGCTCCGGCTCCCCCCTCCATTACAGCGCCCCCCGCCCAACAGCGCCCCGGGCGGCGGCACGCCCCGCACAGCCCAAGAAACGGGCATGATTCAGGGACAGTAAATCAGTGTTTTGATCTCCAATTTAACAAATTATTAGCAAAGTTCCATCCTAACTCTCACTCGATCTATCTGCTGACTTGTTTTTTGCTACCTTTTTCTTTTCTTTCCTCACCCTTTTTACTTTTCTACCATCCCTTCTCCTTTCTTTTCATTTTTAGCTTATTGTCATTCCCTTCTTTTTTCCCCTTTTCAATATTATTTAGTATTACTGTTAGTTATAAGGTATTTTTTGTTAACTATGATGAGATACCAAGCCCATTGCCAAGAGCGTGGTGATGGGAAAACCTACTGGGCCCCCCTCATGCCAAATCCCAATCTGCAGAAAACAGCTCTATAACCACTTCACCACAAGGGATTTTAACCCTAAGGGGCCAGAACAATTTTCACCTAACAGTGCTTCTCCTTATTATGCGCCAATAACATTATTAATACTTATCACACCAAAATAATCTATACCTTGGTTTTTTTTCACCAGCAATTAGGCTTTTTTGGGTAGTACAGGGAGTGCAGAATTATTAGGCAAATGAGTATTTTGACCACATCATCCTCTTTATGCATGTTGTCTTACTCCAAGCTGTATAGGCTCGAAAGCATACTACCAATTAAGCATATTAGGTGATGTGCAGCTCTGTAATGAGAAGGGGTGTGGTCTAATGACATCAACACCCTATATCAGGTGTGCATAATTATTAGGCAACTTCCTTTCCTTTGGCAAAATGGGTCAAAAGAAGGACTTGACAGAAAAGTCAAAAATAGTGAGATATCTTGCAGAGGCATGCAGCACTCTTAAAATTGCAAAGCTTCTGAAGCGTGATCATTGAACAATCAAGCGTTTCATTCAAAATAGTCAACAGGGTCGCAAGAAGCGTGTGGAAAAACCAATGCGCAAAATAACTGCCCATGAACTGAGAAAAGTCAAGCGTGCAGCTGCCAAGATGCCACTTGCCACCAGTTTGGCCAATTTTCAGAGCTGCAACATCACTGGAGTGCCCAAAAGCACAAGGTGTGCAATACTCAGAGACATGGCCAAGGTAATAAAGGCTGAAAGACGACCACCACTGAACAAGACACACAAGCTGAAATGTCAAGACTGGGCCAAGAAATATCTCAAGACTGATTTTTCTAAGGTTTTATGGACTGATGAAATGAGAGTGAGTCTTGATGGGCCAGATGGATGGGCCCGTGGCTGGATTGGTAAAGGGCAGAGAGCTCCAGTCCGACTCAGACTCCAGCAAGGTGGAGGTGGAGTACTGGTTTGGGCTGGTATCATCAAAGATGAGCTTGTGGAGCGTTTTCGGGTTGAGGATGGAGTCAAGCTCAACTCCCAGTCCTACTGCCAGTTTCTGGAAGACACCTTCTTCAAGCAGTGGTACAGTAAGAAGTCTGCACCCTTCAAGAAAAACATGATTTTCATGCAGGACAATGCTCTATCACACGCGTCCAAGTACTCCACAGTGTGGCTGGCAAGAAAGGGTATAAAAGAAGAAAAACTAATGACATGGCCTCCTTGTTCACCAGATCTGAACCCCATTGAGAACCTGTGGTCCATCATAAAATGTGAGATTTACAAAGAGGGAAAACAGTACACCTCTCTTAACAGTGTCTGGGAGGCTGTGGTTGCTGCTGCACGCAATGTTGATGGTGAACAGATCAAACCACTGACAGAATCCATGGATGGCAGGCTTTTGAGTATCCTTGCAAAGAAAGGTGGCTATATTGGTCACTGATTTGTTTTTGTTTTGTTTTTGAATGTCAGAAATGTATATTTGTGAATGTTGAGATGTTATATTGGTTTCACTGGTAAAAATAAATAATTGAAATGGGTATATATTTGTTTTTTGTTAAGTTGCCTAATAATTATGCACAGTAATAGTCACCTGCACACACAGATATCCCCCTAAAATAGCTAAAACTAAAAACAAACTAAAAACGACTTTCAAAAATATTCAGCTTTGATATTAATGAGTTTTTTGGGTTCATTGAGAACATGGTTGTTGTTCAATAATAAAATTATTCCTCAAAAATACAACTTGCCTAATAATTCTGCACTCCCTATATATTTTGCTAATAATTATTTTATTCTAAATGCATTTTAACAAAAATAATAAGAAAAAAATGGAAAAAAAATCATAATTTCTCAGTTTTCAGCCATTATAGTTTTAAAATAAAACATGCTACCACAATTAAAACCCACAGATTTTATTTGCCTATCTGTCCTGGTTATTACACCATTTAAATTATGGCCCTCTCTCAATGTATGGCGACCATATATTTGTGTCTGGTCCATAATTACAAGCCTTTATGTAGTAAAATAACAGTAATATAGCTTTGTAAAATGCATGTTAAAAAAGCTGAGTACCTAAGGCAACTATTTATGTATTTGTTTAAACTTTTTTTCTAACAAGTGTTGGGGCAGAGCGTTTGGGGATTATTTTTTATTATAAATGGTGTGTGTGTGTGTGTGTGTGTGTGTTGTGTAATTTTACTTTGTCACCACTATATGGTGCAGCAAACACTATCCTGGTTTACCAGGATGTGCTTACTTTTTTTTTTTTAATATTTTACAATACTCTTACTACTTTCTGTACCTCCCCTGATCAGGATCATGTCCATTCATTCCTGGCATTGCAATTGGTTAGGGGAGCATTTGTTTCCCTTCACCAATCACGGATCTCTGTGTCCCAACCGGTACAAATGTTGGGTAGACGCGTGTGTGCACGGAGGTGGCGAGCAACGCATTAAAACATCCTGGAACTGTTAAGAGGGCCCAGCACAAATTTTTAATGCGGCAGCTTGCCACTAAGTGGTTAGAGGCCTGAACAGATGAACACCTTTGTGCCCGCTTTTCATCTTTCATCCTTAACATTGAAAAGCAAACACACTCCCCAGCACATGTCAGTAAGGGCAGCCAGAGCTAGGCTAGGCTCATGGCAGGTTCTATACATTATACTGCCTGAAGCAAACATAGTATTATGATCTGGAATTGAAAATGAGTTATTTTTTCAAAAGTACAAAGGCACAGGGAAAGTCACAAAATGCCTAAGGGACAATGCATTCACATGTGCATTATAAGTGAGCATGAGCCCACAGATGCAAAAGCAACACAGCCATATATACACACATACTCCATACATATGCATACATCACACACAGCCAGTTTCCCTCACTGTTCCCTCACTGTTAGATCTCCCTGTCCTGCCCAATTTTCTTCATAATAAACTCACAACTAGGAAGGGGGGTGGGGGTCTGTGTGAGAGACAGCATAGACTGCAGGTCTGTGTGCTTTTGCCGGTGCTACTATCGAATAACATTTAGAATCCATATTATACCTGCAAGCCAGGGGTCGAGTGGGGTGTGGACGCGGGTGGACGAAGTCCACTTGCTTTTTTCAGAGTGTGGACGCCGTCCACCCTGGCATGTGTGGAGGGAGAGAGTGCAGAGGAGAAGGAGCGATCATGGGCACAGCGGGGAAGGGGGGACATCTCCCCCCCTCCCTCACCTTGGGGCCCTTCCCTCCCCCTTCCTCCCTCTCTCCACCCCCCCCCCCTCCCCGAACTAAAATTTACGGGAGGCTGGCAGCAGTGTGACTTACCTCACTCTTGTTCCAAGCGCTGAGTAAGTAGTGATGTCCGGTTCATTTGAACCGGTTCTTTCCTGTGAGTTGAGTGAACACAGTGTGCAGCTGCACTGAACACAGTGTGCAGCTGCACTGAACTGATTTGGTTCAGTGTGATGAGTCGTATCACTCAACTCACAGGAAAGAACCAGCTCAAATGAACCAGACATCGCTACTTGCCCAGCGAAGGAGGAAGGAGGTAAGTCCTGCCACTGCCAGCCACCTGCAAACTTTAGTTCTGGAGGGGGAGAGGGAGGAAGGGAGAGCCCTGAGGGGGGGAGGAGACGTTCCCCACTGTGGCCACCAATCCCTCCTCTCTGTGCTGCCTCCCCTCCTTGTGGGGACATCTGGCTACTTATTCTGGAGGCACCTATAGACCTGGCTACATATACCGGGGACACCAATACACCTAGCTACATATACTGAGGACATCTATACACCTGGCCACCTTTTTTGAGGACATCTATACACATAGCTACCTATTCTGGGGACATATGCCCCTGCCTACATATGCTGGGACAAACAGTGGTTTGCACAAGTATTCGCCCCCCTTGAAGTTTTCCACATTTTGTTACATTACTGCCACAAACATGAATCAATTTTATTGGAATTCCATGTGAAAGACCAATACAAAGTGGTGTACACGTGAGAAGTGGGACGAAAATCATACATGATTCCAAACATTTTTTACAGATCAATAACTGCAAAGTGGGGTGTGCGTAATTATTCGGCCCCCTGAGTCAATACTTTGTAGAGTCACCTTTTGCTGCAATTACAGCTGCCAGTCTTTTAGGGTATGTCTCTACCAGCTTTGCACATCTAGAGACTGAAATTCTTGCCCATTCTTCTTTGCAAAACAGCTCCAGCTCAGTCAGATTAGATGGACAGTGTTTGTGAACATCAATTTTCAGATCTTGCCACATATTCTCGATTGGATTTAGATCTGGAGTTTGACTGGGGCATTCTAACACATGGATATATTTTGTTTTAAACCATTGCATTGTTGCCCTGGCTTTATCTTTAGGGTCGTTCTGCTGGAAGGTGAACCTCTGCTCCAGTCTCAAGTCTTTTGTAGACTCCAAGAGGTTTACTTCCAAGATTGCCCTGTATTTGGCTCCATCCATCTTCCTATCAACTCTGACCAGCTTTCCTGTCCCTGCTGAAGAGAAGCACCCCCAGAGCATGATGCTACCACCACCATATTTGACAGTGGGGATGGTGTGTTCTGATTGATGTGCAGTGTTATTTTTACGCCACGCATAGCGTTTTGCATTTTGGCCAAAAAGTTCCATTTTGGTCTCATCTGACCAGAGCACCTTCTTCCACATGTTTGCTGTGTCCCCCACATGGCTTGTGGCAAACTGCAAACGGGACTTCTTATGCTTTTCTGTTAACAATGGTTTGCTTCTTGCCACTCTTCCATAAAGGCCAACTTTGTGCAGTGCACGACTAATAGTTGTCCTATGGACAGATTCCTATAGATCTCTGCAGCTCGTCCAGAATCACCATGGGCCTCTTGACTGCATTTCTGATCAGCGCTCTCCTTGTTCGGCCTGTGAGTTTAGGTGGACGGCTTTGTCTTGTTAGGTTTACACTTGTGCCATACTCCTTCCATTTCTGAATGATCGCTTGAACAGTGCTCCGTGGGATGTACAAGGCTTTGGAAATATTTTTGTAGCCTAAGCCTGCTTTAAATTTCTCAATAACTTTATCCCTGACCTGTCTGGTGTGTTCTTTGGACTTCATGGTGTTGTTGCTCCCAGGGCCAAGCCTGGGCGGGTGCTGCGGGTGCAAGGCACCCAGGCGCCTGCCTCTGAGAGGCGCCGCCCGGCCGCCGCTCTCCCCCTGTGGCCGAAGCTTGCTCGCTCCCTCTAGCCGCCGGCGCCGCCGCGTCAGACCTCGATCAGGCGGGCGGGCGCTAGGACCTAGCACGCCGCACTGATATGCGGAAGTGACATCACTTCCGCATATAGAGCGGGTGCGTCCAGCGCCCTCTCACTGGTCGGGTCGCCCGCTGATTGAGGTCTGAAGCTGCGGAAAGGTGAGGGGGGAGCGGCGGCGGCGGCTAGAGGGGAGCGGAGCGGAGCGCAGCGCTCCTGTCACTAACTACCTAAACGGGGACCCTATACCCCCTGGCTACCTAGACTGGGCACATATACCCCCTGGCTACCTAGACTGGGCACATATACCCCCCTGGCTACATAGACTGGGCACATATACCCCCCTGGCTACATAGACTGGGCACATATACCCCCTGGCTACATAGACTGGGCACATATACCCCCCTGGCTACCTAGACTGGGCACATATACCCCCTGGCTACCTAGACTGGGCACATATACCCCCCTGGCTACCTAGACTGGGCACATATACCCCCCTGGCTACCTAGACTGGGCACATATACCCCCCTGGCTACCTAGACTGGGCACATATACCCCCTGGCTACCTAAACTGGGCACATATACCCCCTGGCTACCTAGACTGTCCACATATACCCCCTGGCTACCTAGACTGGGCACATATACCCCCCTGGCTACCTAGACTGGGCACATATACCCCCTGGCTACCTAAACTGGGCACATATACCCCCTGGCTACCTAGACTGGGCACATATACCCCCTGGCTACCTAGACTGGGCACATATACCCCCTGGCTACCTAGACTGGGCACATATACCCCCCTGGCTACCTAGACTGGGCAGATGGCTACCTAGACTGGGCACATATACCCCCCTGGCTACCTAGACTGGGCACATATACCACCCTGGCTACCTAGACTGGGCACATATACCTCCCTGGCTACCTAGACTGGGCACATATACCCCCTGGCTACCTAGACTGGGCACATATACCCCCTGGCTACCTAGACTGGGCACATATACCCCCCTGGCTACCTAGACTGGGCACATGGCTACCTAGACTGGGCACATATACCCCCTGGCTACCTAGACTGGGCACATATACCCCCCTGGCTACCTAGACTGGGCACATATACCCCCCTGGCTACCTAGACTGGGCACATATACCCCCTGGCTACCTAGACTGGGCACATATACCCCCTGGCTACCTAAACTGGGCACATATACCCCCTGGCTACCTAGACTGGGCACATAATACAATAATATAATACAATAACATTTCTAGAGCGCTTTTCCCCCATAGGACTCAAAGCGCTTAGGCTCTCTCAGATTCAGTAATTAGTAGGATTAAGTATTCACACAACAAAAGTTATATTTCTGCAAATGCCAGACTGAACAGGTGGGTTTTCAGTCTGGATTTAAACACGTCCAGGGATGGGGCTGTCCTGATCTGTTGAGGTAAGGAGTTCCAAAACGTAGGGGCAGCATGACAGAAGGCTCTGGGACCAAAAGTTTCTAAGTGGACTCTGGGTATGACTAGATTATTAGAACCTGTGGATCTGAGAATGCGGGGATTGCTACGCAGCTGTAACATATCTTTCATGTATCCAGGGCCTAGATTATTCAGGGATTTAAATGTCAGTAGGCCGATCTTGAATAGGACCCTCCATTCTATAGGTAGCCAGTGAAGGGAATGCAGGACTGGCGTTATGTGGCAGTGACAGGGTTGGTTGGTTAGCAGTCTGGCAGCAGTATTCTGTATCAGCTGTAGGCGGTACAAGGCCTTTTTTGGAAGGCCAGTGTAGAGAGCATTGCAGTAGTCCAGTCGGGATGTGATGAAGGCGTGGACTAAGGTTGGCAGATCTTCTGGGGGTATGAGGTGCTTGATTTTTGCAATGTTCTTCAGGTGAAAATAGGATGGTTTCACCACAGCAGAGATTTGAGATCTGAAGTTTAAATCCCCATCAATTAGAACTCCCAGGCTACGCACATGATCAGAGCTGCGTAGATCCGTGCCTCCTATTCCCAGTGGTGAAGACTGCAAGTTAAGTTGTTTTGTTATCATGCTCTGCCCTCCAATCAGAAGGACTTCAGTTTTGTCTGCATTTAGTTTCAGCCAGTTGTCATTCATCCATTGCTGTAGTTCACGTAAGCAGGCGTTTATAGTTAGAGTTGGGTCTGTCACACCAGGCTTGAAGGAAAGATATAGTTGGGTGTCGTCTGCATAGCAGTGGTATGTCAGGCCATGTTTTTGGATTAGTTTTCCCAACGGTAGCATGTAAATCGTGAAAAGCAGGGGAGAGAGGATTGAGCCCTGGGGCACCCCATACTTAAGTGTTACAGGGGTGGACAGGAAGGGCCCCATAGACACTTTGTGGGTTCTGCCACTCAAGAAGGATTGGAACCACTGAAGTACTATGCCATCAATGCCACAGTATTCCTGTAGCCTGTTTATCAAGATGTCATGGTCAACTGTGTCAAAGGCTGCAGAAAGGTCTAGCAGTATGAGGATCGAGCACTCTCCTCTGTCTCTTGCCATGAGCAGGTGGTTGCATATTTGGATGAGGGCAGTTTCAGTGCTGTGGTGTTTCCTGAAGCCAGACTGGAATGGGTCATAACTGTTATTTTGTAGGATTCTGGCTTCTAGCTGGAGGTATACAGCTTTTTCAATTAGCTTTCCCAGAAAGGGGAGGTTAGAGACAGGTCTGTAGCTGGTCATTGCATCTGGGTCCAGGGAGGGTTTTTTGAGGAGAGGCCTGATGATTGCTTCCTTCAGTAAAGCAGGAAATATCCCTGATTGTAAGGAACAGTTAACAATTTTGAGGAATACCGGTACAAACAGGTCGGGGCAGTTCAACATGAACTGTGTTGGGCCAGGATCCAGGTCACAGGTAGTTAGGCGGACGTGAAGGAGGATGCTTGATGTGACTTCTTCATCAATTTCCTTGAAGTTTGACCAAGGTGTTACGTTGTCTCTGCTAATGGTCTTCGGCGCTATATTAGGCTCAGATGATGTAAGTTGGATGGCGGACCTTATAGCGGAGACTTTGTCTGTGAAGAAATGGGCAAATTGGTCACAGAGGTCCTTTGAAGACTCGATATTAAGTTTTTGACATGCTGTGTTGCAGAGTTTTTCCACTGTGCGGAACAGTTGGGCTGGTTTGTTAACTGCATTTGCAATCTCTTGTTATAGAAAGGATGATTTTTTTCCCGTGATTACCTTTTGGTAGCTCTTCAAGTGGAAGATTAAGGCATGTTTGTCTTCTGGGGACTGAGATTTGCGCCACAGCCTCTCAAGTTTTCGGCCTTGTCTTTTCAGCTCTTTTATAGCGTTATCAAACCACTGTGCATGATGGTGTGGAGTAAGATATTTGGTGCGCAGAGGAGCAATGGTCTCAAAGGTGGAGGACACACATTTGTTGTATTTAAACACCAGAGTATCAGGGTCCAAGCTGGAGTCAGTCAATTCATCAAAGCTAAGGTTATCTCGGATATGTTGAGGTGTTAGCCCTTTTAAGCGGCGATATTTTATTTGATTCTTGACCTGGTGTTAGACTGTCCACATATACTCCCTGGCTACCTAGACTGGGCACATATACCCCCTGGCTACCTAGACTGGGCACATATACCCCCTGACTATCTAGACTGGGCACATATACCCCCTGGCTACCTAGACTGGGCACATATACCCCCTGGCTACCTAGACTGGGCACATATACCCCCTGGCTACCTAGACTGGGCACATATACCCCCTGGCTACCTAGACTGGGCACATATACCCCCTGGCTACATATGCTGGGCACATATACCCCCTGGCTACATATGCTGGGCACATATACCCCCTGGCTACATATGCTGGGCACATATACCCCCTGGCTACATATGCTGGGCACATATACCCCCTGGCTACATATGCTGGGCACATATACCCCCTGGTTACATATGCTGGGCACATATACCCCCTGGCTACATATGCTGGGCACATATACCCCTGCCTGCATATGCTGGGACATATACCCCTGCCTACATATACTGGGGACATATACCCCTGCCTACATATACTGGGGACATATACCCCTGCCTACATATACTGGGGACATATATCCCTGGCTATATATTCTGGGGACACTGGCTGTTTGTCATTATGTGCATTTACTGGTGAAAATCTGTCTCTTATTATGTGCATTTGCTGGTGAAAAGCTGTCTCTTCTGTGCATTTGCTGGTGAAAAGCTGTGTCTTCTGTGCATTTGCTGGTGAAAAGCTGTGTCTTCTGTGCATTTGCTGGTGAAAAGCTGTCTCTTCTGTGCATTTGCTGGTGAAAAGCTGTCTCTTCTGTACACTTACTGGTGAAAAGCGGTCTCTTGTTATGTGCATTTACTGGTGAAAAGCGGTCTCTTGTTATGTGCATTTACATGGGGAAAAGCGGTCTCTTGTTATGTGCATTTACATGGGGAAAAGCGGTCTCTTGTTATGTGCATTTACATGGGGAAAAGCGGTCTCTTGTTATGTGCATTTACATGGGGAAAAGCGGTCTCTTGTTATGTGCATTTACATGGGGAAAAGCGGTCTCTTGTTATGTGCATTTACATGGGGAAAAGCGGTCTCTTATGTGCATTTACATGGGGAAAAGCGGTCTCTTATGTGCATTTACATGGGGAAAAGCGGTCTCTTATGTGCATTTACATGGTGAAAAGCGGTCTCTTATGTGCATTTACTGGTGAAAAGCGGTCTCTTGTTATGTGCATTTACATGGGGAAAAGCTGTCTCTTATGTGCATTTAGTGGGGGAATTTTGTCAGTAAAAATCTTTTGTCAGTAAATTTTTAGGTATTTGTCAGTAAAAATAACGTGAAAGGGTGGCAACACTGGCAGGCTGCGTGGCAAAACGGGAAAGATACAGGCAGCTCACCTTGGGCTTGGCAGGGGGGAGGAGCCGACGTCAGCGAGCGAGAGTAGGGTGGCCGCAGGCAGCCATAAATACGCAGTGTGTGACTGCGTCGCACTCGCAGAGCCTCTCAGCCTGAGTCAGTCCAGAGACTAGCAGACTCGCAGGAAGCCAAAGCCAGCCAGGAGCAAGCCCATGGAAGAGGGGTAGGAATGGGGTATCACATGCATGCGTAAAGAGGTGGAAGGTGTGGGTGTGATTAGGCAGGACATGGGTGTGGTTATGTGGTTGGGCGCGGTTAATTTAACCACTCCCATAGGCGCCAGAGGAAATCTTGCACCCAGGTGCCAGGCACCCCAGGCTCACCCCTGGTTGCTCCCAAGATTCTCTTAGACAACTTCTGAGGCCGTCACAGAGCAGCTGTATTTGTACTGACATTAGATTACACACAGGTGCACTCTATTTAGTCATTAGCACTCATCAGGCAATTTCTATGGGCAACTGACTGCACTCAGACCAAAGGGGGGTGAATAATTACGCACACCCCACTTTGCAGTTATTGATTTGTAAAAAATGTTTGGACTCATGTATGATTTTCGTTCCACTTCTCACATGTACACCACTTTGTATTAGTCTTTCACGTGGAATTCCAATAAAATTGATTTATGTTTGTGGCAGTAATGTGATAAAATGTGGAGAACTTCAAGGGGGCCGAATACTTTTGCAAACCACTGTATACCCCTGCCTACATATACTGGGAACATATACCCCTAGCTACATATACTGGGACATATACCCCTGACTACATTTACTTTCACATATACCCCTGACTACATATACTGGGCACATATACCCCTGACTACATATACTGTGGACTACTATACTCCTTACTTTCACATATACCCCTGACTACATATACTGGGTACATATACCCCTGACTACATATACTGGGGACTACTATACTCCTGACTACATATACTGGGCACCTATACCCCTGGCTACATATACTGGACACCTATAACTCTGGCTACACACACTGGGGACTACTAAACCCCTGACTACATATACTGGGCACATATACCCCTGGCTACATATACTAGGCAACTATACCTCTGGCTACATATACTGGGGACTACTATACTCATGGCTACTTATACTGGGGACACCTATAGACCTGGCTACCTATGTTGGGGGTACCTATTTTAGGGGAACTGCTGTCAGATTATCTGCATTTTTGTGGAACCGCTGTTATGTATTTTGGGGAACAGCTGCCAGATTATGTGTATGTTAGGGGAACGGCTGCTGCCAGATTACGTGTATTTCAGGGAACTGCTGCCAGATTGTGTATGTTTGGGGGACCACTGCTGCCAGATTACGTGTATTTTGGGGAACTGCTGCCAGATTGTGTATGTTTGGGGGACCACTGCTGCCAGATTATATGTATTTTGAGTGTTACGTGTATTTTGGGTGATCCACTGCCAGGTTTTGCATATTTTGGAGAACTGTTTCCAAATTATGTGTATGTTGGGGAAACTGCGCTGCGACATTGTCTATTTTGCAGGAACCACTGCCATATTATCTGTATTTTGGAGGAACTTCTACCAGATTATGTGTATTTTTGGTGAAATGTTGTCAGATAACATCTATTTTGGGGGATACACTACGGCAGAGCTCTAACTTCCCTGGCAGACCTTTTAAATAACTGCTAAGGTCATGTATATTTGGCCCCACCCATGACCATGCCCATTTTTTGGCACCCCTCGCTATGCGCGGTGCAGGGTTTTTTAGGGTGAGTCCACTCGCCTCTTTTTCCAGGACTAGACCCCTGCTGCAAGCATCCCCCTCAGAACTTGTAGCTCTGGTCAAGTGTCTAATAAGTGCCCTCAGGTACTTCACTTTGCTCCATGGTAGGACCCTCCTGGCCGAGCCCAAGAATACCTGTGGCCCCATACATGTCTCTCCCCTGTGATGCCCTATCGGCAGCTTTGCCGCTATCGGTACAAGCTGTACCACCTCAGGAACACCACCAAAATCTGCCTCTCAAGGAAGCTCAAGAAGTGGTTCAGCAAGTATGGCGGAAAGCCGATAAGAATAATGCAAAACAAAGTATTGTACAGTTGCTCTACTACAGTTATTCTCATAAGCGTTCCAAACTATGACCTGAAGTGCTCAGACAAGTAACATCTACCCTTATATACTACATTTGAGGCCCATAAACTCCCCATAAACTGTATGTATAAAACAGAAATGATCTGTTCCAATATCATATGAGCTTTACAGTTAATATATTACCAGAGCCACTTGAGATGATGCCCGCATTGTTGTTCTTGTGATAGTCCTGTTAATAACTCTTACCTAAAAGCTTTAGTATTATTCACTTGTTTATTACACATTTTACCATGCATACATAGAGGAATTATAGCCAATCGACACCTAGCTATTCAATCTCAAACTTTGTACATAAAAAGGGTGCTGACTTATTTCCAGCACAAGGAGACTCGTGAAGAAATGCCATCTTAGCTGACACAAGGCCAGTTTATGAAGAAGCCAGGTCTGAGAGCCAGTTACGAGTCAGCACATGATGTTACCAAATTCTTTTATCCCTTGACAATGTTCTTTTCCTATGGAGATAATTGTGCTCTAATAGTTACATAGTTACAGAATATTAGCTACAGATTACCTACAATTGACAGATTATTGGGTGGGGCTGGGGAAGACCCAGCTGTCATGGTACACATTGGTACCAATGACAAAGTTAGTGGGTGATGGAAGGTCCTCAAAAATTATTACTACTACTTGGAGATAAACTTAAAACAAGTACCTCCAATGTGGTGTTTTCTGAAATACTGCAAGTGCCACGCGCTACATCTGAGAGACAGGAGGAGCTTTGGGAGTTAAATAAGTGGCTGAGAAATTGGTGTAGGAAGGTGGGGTTTGGGTTCCTGGAGAACTGGGCAGACTTTGCAGTCAGCTACAGGTTCTACAGCAGGGATGGACTGCACCTTAAAGGAGTTATCAGGGAAAAATAAATAAAATAAGTGCTACTTACCAGAGGCTTCCTCCAGCCTCAAGCTCCCAGCATGTCCCTCGCCGCAGCCGTTCGCCGCAGCTCGCTCCCGGTCCCCGGCGATGACGTCAGGCCGACCTCTAGGTCGGCCTGTACTGCGCCTGCACAAGCGGCGCTATCAATCACCACCACGTGGACCGGAGAGGACTGCACAGATGCAGTAGTTCTGCGCCTGCGCAGTCCGCTCCGGCCCACGTGGCGGTGATCGCCACGGTTGGCCTGACGTCATCGCCGGGGACTGGGAGCAAGCTGCAGCGAACGGCTGCGGGGAGAGCTGCGGTGAGGGACATGCTGGGAGCTTGAGGCTGGAGGAAGCCCCTGGTAAGTAGCACTTATTTTATTCATTTTTCCCTGATAACTCCTTTAATGGGGAGGGTGCAGCTGCATTAGGGGAGAAAATGGCTAAACGGTAGGAGGGAGCGGCGTAACTATAGGGGATGCAACCCCGTCAGCCGCAGAAGGGCCCGGGGCCCCTCTGGGGCCACCTGCTGTGTGTGGGGGGAGCACTGCTGTCCGCCCGACTGTGGAACCCCCAGCCAGGTGTTGAACTGGCCGCGGCGTCCTATTCAGGAGGATCGTCGGGGGAGCTGCGCGCCAGAGGCCGACCAGGAGAGGAGACTTCTATCAGATGAGTGTTTTTTTTTACTGGTGCATTTCTTTTCTGGTGAATGCTGCCCATGTTTTACGATTCTCTGGTGAATGCTGTCCACATTACAATTTTCTGGTGAATGCTGCCCACATTACGATTTTCTGGTGAATACTGCCCACTTAGCAATTTTCTGGTGAATGCTGCCCACTTTACGATTATTTTCTGGTGAAATGCTGCCCACTTTACGATTAATTTATAGTGAAACACTGCCCCAATACGATTATTTGGCACCTATGGAGGGGAGGGGGGGGGGGGCATCCACATTTTCTCAGGGGGGCCCAGTGATTTCTAGTTACGCCCCTGGTTGGAGGAGATTTTAAACTAGGTTCTGGGGGAGGTGGGAGGGTAAAGACTCAATATGTTGACAAGATAAGGTAAAAAGACAGTGGGAGCCTAACATTACGGGAGGGGGGGGGGTGTAGTGTAAAGAGTAAGGAGGTTGGTAAAACTTCAAGTAACCCATTTCATGTAACCAAAATTGGAAAATGTGGTGGTAAAAATATAAAGTGCACGGTAACCAATGCTAGGAGCCTTGCAAATACAATAGACTAACTAGATTTCATTCTGATTGACAAAGGCTATGACATTGTGGGATTGGGAATAACAGAGACATGGATGCATGAAAGCCATGAATGGATAGCAAATTTAGAGGGATACAATGTGTTTAGGAACGATAGAGCAGGGAAAAAAGGTGGAGGGGTTTTTCTCTTTGTTAAGAATTATTTTACAGCTGTCATGAACGATGAGATGGATGAAGATTGTGAAGATGTGGAGTCCGTTTCGGTAAATATTCATAGTGGAAATAACTGCTGCCAATTGCCTATGGGGTATGCTACAGGCCACCACATATTGATGAAGCTGCAGAACTGCAATTACTACAGCAGGTTGAAAAAGCTGCAAGTAAAAATGAGGTCATAGTTATGGGTGACTTCAACTTTCCAGACACTGACTGGAGTATTGAGGCTACCTATTCGGGTAAAAGCGGCAGATTTCTGGCAACACTACAGGACAGTTACCTGACTCAAATGGTAAATGAAGCAATTAGTGGGAATGCGTTACTGGATTTGATCATTTCTAATAGACCAGATAATGTATCAAATGTGCAGGTTCAAGAACATTTGGGAAATAGTGATCATAACATGATAACGTTTGATCTGGTGACTGATAGACAGCGGGACAACTAAAACTATGAATTTTAGAAAAGCAAAGTTCAATCAACTCAGGCAGGCACTAGAGATGTTGCGAACCTCCGATTTTTGGTTCGCGAACCCCGTTTGCAAACTTCCGCGGAAGGTTCGGTTCGCGAACCGCAATAGACTTCAATGGGGAGGCGAACTTTGAAAACTAGAAACACTTATGCTGGCCAGAAAGGTGATGGAAAACATGTTTCACGGGGTCTAACACCTGGACCTCCAGGTGGCGGATTGGGATAGACACCAAAAGTCCCAGGCAAAAATCTGGATTTGACACAAAGCAGCGTTTTAAGGGCAGAAATCACATTGGATGCTAAATTGCAGGCCTAAAGTGCTTTCAAACATCTTGCATGTGTATACATCAATCAGGGAGTGCAATTAGAGTACTGCTTCACACTGACACACCAAACTCACTGTGTAATGCACCGCAAACAGCTGTTTGCGCAGTGACGGCAGTGCTAGACTGGTGCGCAACATGGCCAGTGTGCAGGCCGTGGCGGTTTTCCAGCCCATATGGTCGCCGGGCTGTGGTAGCTCAATGATAGAACAACAGTGACTGTCCAGCTGATCAAATTTGCTCTGTCCACAATAAAGCAACGACCTTATTATCTTCTTGTATGTAGGTAGGCATAGGTAGGAGTCCCAGTATAGGTAGGTAGGCATAGGTAGGAGTCCCAGTATAGGTAGGTAGGCATAGGTAGGTGTCCCAGTATAGCTAGGTCAGCATAGGTAGGTGTCCCAGTATAGGTAGATAGGCATAGATAGGTGCCTCAGTAGTTAGCTAGGCATAGGTAGGAGACCCAGTATAGGTAGGTAGGCATAGGTAGGTGTCCCAGTAGTTAGCTAGGCATAGGTAGGAGACCCAGTATAGGTAGGTAGGCATAGGTAGGTGTCCCAGTATAGGTAGGTAGGCATAGGTAGGTGTCCCAGTATAGGTAGATAGGCATAGGTAGGTGCCTTAGTAGTTAGCTAGGCATAGGTAGGAGACCCAGTATAGGTAGGTAGGCATAGGTAGGAGTCCCAGTATAGGTAGATAGGCATAGGTAGGTGCCCCAGTAGTTAGCTAGGCATAGATAGGAGTCCCAGTATAGGTAGGTAGGCAAAGGTAGGTGTCCCAGTATAGGTAGATAGGCATAGGTAGGTGCCTCAGTAGTTAGCTAGGCATAGGTAGGAGACCCAGTATAGGTAGGTAGGCATAGGTAGGAGTCCCAGTATAGGTAGATAGGCATAGGTAGGTGCCCCAGTAGTTAGCTAGGCATAGGTAGGAGTCCCAGTATAGGTAGATGTCCCAGTAGTTAGCTAGGCATAGGTAGGAGACCCAGTATAGGTAGGTAGGCATAGGTAGGTGTCCCAGTAGTTAGCTAGGCATAGGTAGGAGACCCAGTATAGGTAGGTAGGCATAGGTAGGTGTCCCAGTATAGGTAGGTAGGCATAGGTAGGTGTCCTAGTATAGGTAGATAGGCATAGGTAGGTGCCTCAGTAGTTAGCTAGGCATAGGTAGGTGTCCCAGTATAGGTAGGTAGGCATAGGTAGGTGTCCCAGTATAGGTAGGTAGGCATAGGTAGGTCCCCTAGTATAGGTAGGTAGGTGTCCCCGTAGAGGTAAGTAGGTGCCCCAGTAGTTAGGTAGGCATAGGTAGGTGTCCCAGTATAGATAGTTAGGCAGGGCCTGGCTGGCACAGTAATAACAATTACCAAGGTCCAGCTGCAACAGATAGGGCTGTATAATGTCAGTGTCAGTGAGCAACACAAAAAAAAAACACATCAGGAGAACATTAGCTCTGAAAAGAGCTGTTGAGGGGTGCTATTTTAGCAATAACAATCAACCAGGAGCAAGCTAACATGCCAAGAGCCTAACTAATCTTTCCCTATGAGAGAGTCTGATGCAGCTGTCCCTTCACTAATTACTGCTGGCACATGAGTGAGTGTAATGGCCGTCATAGCCTGCCTAATATAAGGGGGGAAGTGGCTCCAGGACTGAGTGTAGCCTGATTGGCTACAATGTGCCTGCTGACTGTGATGTAGAGGGTCAAAGTTGACCCTAATGGAGCATTATGGGGCGAATCGAACTTCCGCAAAAGTTCGCCTTGGCAGGCGAACGCGAACCACCCAAAGTTTGCCTGGAACCGTTCGCCGGCGAACCGTTCGGGACATCTCTAGCAGGCACTACGTTTGGTGAAATGGGATAATGTACTACAAGGGAAGGGTGCTGAAGGGAAATAGCAAGTTTTAAAATTATTCTCAATCAGTATTGTAGTAAATATATCCCATATGGAAACAAAACGTCTAGGAATAAAAAAAGGCCTCTATGAATGAATAGAAAGGTTATAGATAAAATTAAGTAGAAAAAGAATGCCTATAAGGTCCTAAAACAGGAGGGGACCGAGGCTGCATTAAGCAATTATAAGGAGTGCAATAAAAGTTATAAAAAAAGAAATGAGGCTGGCAAAGATTGACACTGAAAATCAAATCACTAAGGATATCAAATCTAACACAAAGAAGTTTTACAAGTACATCAATTTTTTTTAAAAAGAAAGGTTGACTGTATTGGACTACTAAAGGTTGAGGGTTGGAACTCAATGGTGGATGACCAAGGTAAGGTGGAGTAATTAAATGCTTTCTTTGCTTCTGTCTTCACAAGAGAAACATCACTGTTGCAAATTACAGATGCAGAAGAGTCTCAATCTTCCAATTGTAATATTAAATACTTAACGCAGGAAGAAGTGAAGGCAAGACTAAATAAATTAAAAATAGACAAGGCACCTGGCCTGGATGGCATGCATTCTTGGGTCCTAAGGAAATTAAGTTCAGTTATCGATAAACCCCTTTATCTTGTCTTTCCTTTTCAACTGGCAGAGTTCCAGTAGATTGGTGTACAGCCCACGTTTTCCTATTATTTAAGAAGGACAAAAATCCGATCCAGTAAATTATAGACCTGTAAGCTTAATATCAGTTGTGTGTAAACTATTTGAAGGGTTACTAAGAGATACTATACAAGACTTCATAGTAGAAAATAGCTACACGCTGTCCTGTTCTGCATGGGACGCCACGCTGTCCCGACCTCCATCCAGTGCCCACACTGCCGTGCACGCGGTCTGTTCGGCCGACTGACCGCTGTTGCTTGGACCTGTGGCTTTATCGCTCTACCCTCTGGACTCTAACGCCCGCATACTTCCGGAGTGATCCATCTCTATCTCCATGGCAGTTTGACCCCATCTGGAACTGGTGAGATTAGATACACAATTACTGCTGGCTACACTGTGCTTTTGGCTGGATGACACTAGGACTAACCTGCAAGCTTCCCATGCATTGTTGCTTTGTCTGATGTCACTGCCTGAAGCAGTACCAGAAGCTTTCTCTTGCTCACTAACTACCATGCTTTTTTGGTACTGTCCTATGCTTATTGCTGTGTCATTCCTATAAGTGTATCAAATACCAGTTTGGAGGTACAAGCATTTTCTTACGAGCTTGGAGGAACAAGCGCATATGCACTAACTGCTAGTTATCTTTTGGACTCTTCTAAGTTGCCATCATCCTGGCCCTATTAAGTTACAAGCCGGCGTATGAGTGTCAGTGTGTGTGTACTTCTGGATGTGTGAGTCGTGACGGGGTGGCCATCCCATGTAATTTTAATATTTTTTATATTGGTGTTCAATAATATAATAAAGTTTGATATTGTTTTCTAGTATTTTTGGAGTTTTGAAGATTTTTTTAATTATATTGTCAAGCGATGTATGTCCCACTATTGAATTAACAGACACTGAACAGACACTGCCAAAACGTGTCTGTTATAGAAAATAATCTTATTTCTCAGCATCAGCATGGGTTTACTAAAGACAGGTCCTGTTTTACTAACATGCTAAGCAGGGGCGTACCTAGAAATCCCTGGGCCCCCCTGCAAAAAAAAAATCCTAAAAATCCCTCCTGCCCCACAAAAGTCCCTGAGCGGGCCCTAGGGGGGCCCCGGGCCCCCCCACGACGGCAGGGGTCGCATCCCCTATTGTTACACCAGTGATGCTCAGCTTTTATGAGCTAATGTGGACATTGGGAATGCTGTAGATGTGATATACTTGGACTTTGCAAAGGCCTTCGACACTGTTCCCCACAAAACTCTGGTGCAAAAGTTGAGGATGCAAGGACCGGGGAAGAGTCTGTGTGCATGGATAGGGAACTGGCTAATGGACAGAAAACAGAGTTGTGGTCAATGGATCCTATTTAAAATGGGTGACTGTTAAAACGGGGTCCCACAGGGGTCAGTACTGGGTCCAGTGCTCTTCAATTTATTTATTAATGATCTAGTAGATGCAGTAGAAAGCAATGTTGCTATTTTTGCAGATGATACAAAATTGTGCAGAATCATCAACTCTCAGGAAGATAGTGGCATATTGCAACATGATCTGGATCGGATGGCTATACGGGCACATAAATGGCAAATGAAATTCAATGTTGAAAAATGTAAAGTCATGCATTTTGGTCGTACCAATGGTCTAGCACCATACAAAATAAAAGGGATACAGATGTTGACATCGAACTTGGAGAAGGGCTTAGGAGTACTCATCAACAACAAGATAAATAATCGTATTCAATGCCAAGCCAAGAAAATTATGGGATGCATTAAAAGGGAAACAAAAACCTCGAGATGCTAGCATAATATTGCCCCTGTTTAATCTCTAGCAGGGCCACATCTGGAATATGGAATTCAGTTCTGGGCACCACATTACAGGAAAGATATTGCAGTTTTAGAGTAGGTGCAGAGATGAGCAACTAAATTGATTCGAGGGATGGAAGGTCTCACTTACAATTTTTTTTTTTGATAAACTGGGTTTATTTAGTCTAAAGAAAAGACGCCTTAGAGGGGATCTAATTAACATGCATAAATACATCAGAGGGCTTGGTGGATGAGCTTTTCATCCCTAGACCTTCACAAAGGACTCGAGGACATGATCTGCACATGGAGGAAAAATGTTTTAGCCATTTATTTAGGAAAGGGTTCTTTACAGTAAGAGTGATTAAGATGTGGAATGCATTGCCACAGGAAGTAGTTATGGCAAACTCTATACCTGCATTTAAAGGGGGCTTAGATGCTTTCCTTGCATTGAAAGACACCCATGGCTATAATTACTAGGGAATGGGTAAATATTCATGGTGGAAATAAAAGTTGCCAATTGCTTATTGCGGTATGCTACAGACCACCTCTTATTAATGAAGCTGCAGAACTGCGATTACTACAGCAGATTGAAAAAGCTGCAAGTAAAAATGAGGTCATAATTATGGGTGACTTCAACTTTCCAGACATTGACTGGGGTATTGAGGCTACCCATTCTGGTAAAAGCAGCAGATTTCTGGCAGCACTACAGGACAATTACTTGACTCAAATGGTAACGGAACCAACTAGGGGGAATGCGTTACTGGATCTGATTATTTCTAATAGACCAGATAATGTATCAAATGTGCAGGTTCAAGAACATTTGGGAAATAGTGATCACAACATGATAACGTTTGATCTGGTGACTGATAGGCCACCGGGCAGCGGGACCACTAAAACTATGAATTTTAGAAAAGCAAAGTTCAATCAAATTAGGCAGGCACTAAGTTTGGTGAACTGGGATAATGTACTACAAGGGGAGGACACTGAAGGGAAATGGCAAGCTTTTAAACTTATTCTCAATCAATATTGTAGTATGTATATCCCATATGGAAACAAAATGTCTAGGAATAAAAAAAGGCCTCTATGGATGAATAGAAAGGTTAGGGATAAAATGAAGAGGAAAAGAAATGCCTATAAGGTCCTAAAACAGGAGGGGACCGAGGCTGCACTAAGCAATTATAAGGAGTGCAATAAAAATTGCAAAAAAGAAATTAGGCTGGCAAAGATCGAAGCTAAAAATAAAATCGCTAGGGATATCAAATCTAACCTAAAAAAGTTTTACAAGTACATCAACTCTAAAAAAAGAAAGGTTGACTGTATAGGAATCCTAAAGGATGAGGGTGGGAACTCAATGGTGGATGACCAAGGTAAGGCAGAATTATTAAATGCTTTCTTTGCTTCTGTCTTCACAAAGGAAACAGCACTGTTGCAAATTACAGAGGCAGAAGAGTCTCAATCTTCTAACTGTAATATTAAATACTTAACGCAGGAAGAAGTAAAGGCAAGACTAAATAAATTAAAAATAGACAAGGCACCTGGCCCGGATGGCATGCATCCTCGGGTCCTAAGAGAATTAAGTTCAGTTATAGCTAAGCCCCTTTATCTTATCTTTTGTGACTCTCTTGCAACTGGCAGAGTCCCAGTGGATTGGCGTACAGCCCACGTTTTCCCATTATTTAAGATGGGCAAAAATCTGATCTCGGAAATTATAGACCTGTAAGCTTAACATCAGTTGTATGCAAACTATTTGAGGGGTTACTAAGAGATACTATACATGACTTCATAGTAGAAAATAATCTTATTTCTCAGCATCAACATGGGTTTACTAAAGACAGGTCCTGTTTGACTAACATGCTCAGCTTTTATGAGGTAGTGAATGCTAATATGGATATTGGGAATGCTGTAGATGTGATATACTTGGACTTTGCAAAGGCCTTCGACACTGTTCCCCACAGAAGTCTGGTGCAAAAGTTGTTGATGCAAGGACTGGGGAAGAGTTTGTGTGCATGGATAGGGAACTGGCTAATGGACAGAAAACAAAGAGTTGTGGTCAATGGATCATACTCAAAATGGGAGACTGTTAGCAGTGGGGTCCCACAGGGGTCTGTACTGGGTCCAGTGCTCTTCAATTTATTTATTAATGACCTAGTAGATGCAGTAGTGAGCAATGTTGCTATTTTTGCAGATGATACAAAATTGTGCAGAATCATCAACTCTCAGGAAGATAGTGTCATATTGCAACAGGATCTGGATAGGATGGCTATATGGGCACATACATGACAGATGAAATTCAGTGTTGACTAATGTAAAGTCATGCATTTTGGTCGTACCAATGGTCTAGCACCATACAAAATAAATGGGATACAGTTGGGGACATCAAACTTGGAGAAGGACTTAGGAGTACTCATTTACAACAAGTTAAATAATCGTACTCAATGCCAAGCCTCTGCAGCTAAAGCGAACAAAATTTTGGGATGCATTAAAAGGGAAATAAAAACTCGAGATGCTAGCATAATATTGCCCCTGTTTAACTCTCTAGTAAGGCCACATCTGGAATATGGAATTCAGTTCTGGGCGCCACATTACAAAAAAGATATTGCAGTTTTAGAGCAGGTTCAGAGACGAGCTACAAAATTGATACCTGAGATGGAAGGTCTCGCTTACCAAGAAAGGTTAGATAAACTGGGTTTATTTAGTCTAGAGAAAAGACGCCTTAGAGGAGATCTAATTAACATGTATAAATACATCAGAGGGCAATATAATAGCTTGGCGGATGAGCTTTTGTCCCTAGGCCTTCTCAAAGGACTAGAGGACATGATTTGCGCATGGAGGAAAAACGTTTTAGCCATTTATTTAGGAAAGGGTTCTTTACAGTAAGAGTGATTAAGATGTGGAATGCATTGCCACAGGAAGTGGCAAACTCTATACCTGCATTTAAAGGGGGCTTAGATGCTTTCCTTGCGTTGAAAGACATCCATGGCTACAATTACTAGGTTATGCCTAATGATGTTGATTCAGGGATTTTATCTGATTGCCATCTGGAGTCAGGAAGGAATTTTTCCCTTTTGGGGCTAATTGGACCATGCCTGGTGGGGGGTTTTTTCGCCTTCCTCTGGATCAACAGGGGTATGTGGGGGACGGGCTGGAGTTGTACTTTGTACTGGTTGAACTCGATGGACGTATGTCTTTTTTCAACCAAAATAACTATGTAACTATGTAATGCCCATTGGTGTTGATCCAGGGATTTTATCTGATTGCCATCTGGGGTCGGGAAGGATTTTTTTTCCTTTTGGGGCTAAATTGGAAGCTGCCTTGTAAGGGATCCTCTGGATCAACAGGGATATGTGAGGGAGCAGGCTGGTGTTGTACTTTGTTTTCTGGTTGAACTCGATGGACATATGTCTTTTTTCAACCCAAACAACTATGTTCCATATTTTCCACTGTATGAGAAGCACTTTTTCTCCCCCAAAAATGGGGAGAAAAAAGTCCCTGTATCTTATACGGCAAAGGCTGGGAACCCCTGACTTACGAACGCCCACCGATATGAACCGCGACCTGCCGCCACATCAGGGATTTCCTGCCTGTGCCTCCTCTCCCTCCACATTCCACATGCTACTTCCCTCTAATTCGTTGGCAGACCCCCCTTCTGTGCAGTGTCTATGTGTCCTCCCCCCAGCGTGCCACCACTATCCCCCGCTAATGTTCCGGCCCCCCTCCTTGTCTGCAGCGGCAGCGACTTACCCGATACATGCCGCTGCGAGGATTGTAGACAACCCGCTTCCCTATACACGCTTCCTCTTGTGCGCGGCTTGTACTGATTGGGTCATCCGTAGCCACGCACAAGAGGAAGCATGTATGGGAAAGCCGGGTGTCTGCAGTCCTCGTATCGTGTAAGCCGTTGCAGACAAGGAGGGGGGCCAGAACATTAGCGGGGGTTAGTGGAGGCATGTGGGGGGACACATAGACGCTGCACATACGGGGGGTTGCCAAAGAGGGAGAAAGCAGAGGCACGTGGGGACGCACACACACACACACACACACACACACACACACACACACACACACACACACACACACACACACACACACAGGAGCAGACAAGACGTCCTGTTTTTATATAAGTAAACACATTTATTATACGATACCCCAGATGGAAATGCATTTCCGTCTGGGGTATCGTATAATAAATGTGTTTACTTATATAAAAACAGGACGTCTTGTCTGCTTTTGGGAGGCAAGCCCACCACTTCCTCCAAGCAATTTTTAAAGTTTTTGTGAATTTTTATCCTGCTGGCGCCTCTGTTCAACGTACAAATACATTGCGTCCACTCCTGGTGGAGGGGAGTGCTACCCTCTTTTCTCATTTCTACAGAGAGCGACTTTTTAGCCCTGAGTGAAGACAGGCTTAATCTCCTCACCTGCCTTTATAGTGGTTACCTGGACGGTAACCCATGTTTGTGAGTATAATTGTTCTCACTTTATCATCTTATCAAATAATCCTGACATACTACACTATATTGGGCTCTCGGTTTCCGTTTCATTTCCTCTTACACACACAGGAGGTCACTAGTGTCGAGATGGGGCACAAACAAGTACATATGAGGGAGACATGGGGCACACAGGATAACACACAGGGACACAGGAGGACAGATGGAGCACACAGGAGGAGACATGGGACACACAGAAGGACACATGGCACATACAGAAACACACATGGGTAGACATGTGGGACACAGGATGACGCATGGAGCACACAGAAGGACACATGGGGTACACAGGAGGAGACATGGGGCACACAGAAGGACACATGGAGTACACAGGAAGAGACATGGGGAACACAGGAGGACACATGGGGACACAGGAGGACAGATGGAGCACACAGGAGGAGACATGGGACAAACAGAAGAACACATGGTACATACATGGAGGACACAGGAGGACACATGGAGCACACAGAAGGACACATGTTGGAGACATGGAGTACACAGGAGGGACACAGGAGGACACCATTTTGGGGATAACATGTACAAGACACTCCTGGAATATGGACGCACCAGATTTAGTATTTTTTCCCCCTAGTTATTGCCCTCTAAAACTAGGTGTATCTTATATGGCAGAAAATACGGTACCTATGTAACTGGATTTTCAAAGTCCAAAGTTCAGGAAAAATGTTTGTAAGGTAATCTAGCAATATTTGTAAAGTCCATCAATGGCCTCAATTCACTAAGATCCTGCTGGTGATAATAAGGTGAAATAAGTGAAACTGGGGGTGTGGCTTGACGCCAATGGAAGATGGCCGCTTGATCCGGAGCTCACGGGCAGCACTCAACCAAAGCTCAGATAAACAGCATCTTCCAGTCCCTAGCTGGCTATGAGGAGCACCGAGAGCACGCAGAGCACCCCCGCAGACCCCAAACTCCCTCCGTCACAACTTGGGAGAACAGTACCGGAGCTCTTTAGAACACAGAAGGGGGCAGCACAGGCATCCAAGATGGCACCGGCAAAAGACGCGCAGGCCGGACAGACCTCTCCGGAATCCTCTCAGACACAAACTGCTAAGGTGGGTGGTAAAAACTTTAAACCCCCTACACTGGCTGACATCAGGGTCATGGCAGAGGACATTAAAAGTTCACTTCATTCCGCAATAGCAGAAGTCCGCACAGAGGTAGCGGCAATAGGTAATAGACTACACTCCCTTGAAGCTGCAGGCACCAAAAGGGACTCTCAGATCACTATGCTATATCAAACCGCTATGACACACAACGAGAAACTTGCTGAACATTCCTGCCACCTAGAAGACCTTGATAACAGCGGGAGACGCTGCAATATTAGGGTGAGAGGAGTACCGGAATCAGTGCTGACAGACCAAGTAAAGAAGGCTCTTTCAGTCATATTTAATGATCTCCTGAAAAGGGCTTCTGACACCGAGATAGACTTTGTTAGAGCACACAGAGCCTTGAAACCACACACGATAGACTCTGACAAACCAAGAGACATTATATGTTGCCTGGGGTCATTTTAGCTTAAGGAAGATATTATGCGTGCAGCTAGAATCCAGGAAGAAATACTGTTTAATGACCACCCTATCCATCTATATCAGGATCTGTCTGCTATAATGCTTGCTAAGAGGCACGCCCTGAAACGCCTGTTACGGGCCCTATCGCTGGAGATACCCATTTGCCCTGTCAGTTTTCACTGAAGGTAAACTCTTTACTCAACGGAACTCAGCTAGTTCTGTACAGACTTAAGCCTACCTGCTATCGTGATTCCTAACTGGGATGGAGAATGTTCAATCCCTGATCTGTACCTTGCCTCGGTATACAGCTCTCAGAACTCTACCCCTGATCATTTGAGCTTACAATCTGCAACCAGAGCTACTGACACTCTTTGAATCCTGCTCAAGAATCTTCTGATGATGATTAATTGTTCTCCCATTATAATATAGTTGTCACACCTCACTCCAAACTACAATTGTACTAATGGTGCTGTGCTGAAACATCTGGTGATCCATCTTTTATGCACCTGTAATACAGCGTCACCTGCTTTGCAATACCTGACCTAAAGTGATGTGTGTGTTTTCACACAGGGTGCAGTGGGGGAAGGGGTTTGTTGAACTATAGCCTTACACTATATTTTGCTTACATTTTTCACGGTTTACCAAGATACCTCATGTTACCTTGATATACAGTACAGACCAAAAGTTTGGACACACCTTCTCATTCAAAGAGTTTTATTTATTTTCATGACTATGAACATTGTAGATTCACACTGAAGGCATCCAAACTATGAATTAACACATGTGAAAGTACTGTATAGTACATAACGAAAACGTGTGAAACAACTGAAAATATGTCATATTCTAGGTTCTTCAAAGTAGCCACCTTTTGCTTTGATTACTGCTCTGCCCACTCTTGGCATTCTCTTGATGAGCTTCAAGAGGTAGTCACCTGAAATGGTTTTCACTTCACAGGTATGCCCTGTCAGGTTTAATAAGTGGGATTTCTTGCCTTATAAATGGGCTTGGTACCATCAGTTGCGTTGTGGATAGAGATGGCCCGAACGGTTCGCCGCGAACGGTTACAGGAGAACTTTAGGTGGTTCGCGTTCGCCGGTGAACTTTTGCGGAAGTTTGATTTGCCCCATAATGCTCCATTGAGCAGAACTTTGACTCTCTACATCACAGTCAGCAGGCACATTGTCACCAATGGAGCCTCACCCTCCCTTATAAAAGGCAAGGTTCTCCTGTCGTTTTACTCACTCGTCTGCCTACAGTAACTAGTTAAGGGACAGCTGCTGACAGACTCTGCTAGGGAGAGTTTAGTTAGGCTCTTGTAGCCTTGTTCCTAGCTGATTGTTATTCCTTATATTACTCTCCCTCCTCCCAGAGGGAGGAGGGTCTCATCTTCCAGGGAATTGTAGTATTTCAAAAGCCAGCTTACATACCGTGGCTGAGAATTGAACCCAGGTCTGAGTGTGTGGTAGGTTACTCACTTAACCACTATACCACCACAAACACTACATGCTGAAGCCAGCCTAGCATGTACCATTATGATCAATCCAAGAGAAAAATTAGCTTGCTTAAGGATTTGTAGCATGTCAAAAGCCAACTCACATAGGCTGGGAATAGAACCCAGGTCTGAGTGTGTGGTAGGTAACTCACTTAACCACTATACCACCACAAACACTACATGCTGAAGCCAGCCTATCATGTACCATTATGATCAATCAAAGAGAAAAATTAGCTTGTTAAGGATTTGTAGCATGTCAAAAGCCAACTCACATTGGCTGGGAATAGAACCCAGGCCTACCACTCTGTAGGCTGCTATCCTAACCATTATACCACCAACACTACATGCTGAAAGTTCTTGGAGCAGACTTTCTTCCTCCCTCCAAAAGACACACATACATCCCCATAAAATCATTCATCAGCAACTGCATGCACAGTCTTTGTGGTACACAATCTGTGTGGCACAATTGGTTAGTGCATTTGGCTGTTAACTGCAAGGTTGGTGGTTCAAGCCCACCCAGGCATGGCCTTGTTTTTTGTGTGCAACAGTTGTTCGAAGAGAACCCCAGACAGCCAGGTAGATTCCTCTCTCTCTCTCTCTCTCTCTCTCTCTCTCTCTCTCATGGTCACCGCTTTCCGCGGAATTGTATTTTCCGCAATTTTAGGCAGAAATTGGTCATTCCGTTCCATTTGGTCGGAACGAAATTGCTTTTTCAATCTGGCGGAATTCCGAAATTGCCTGTGAAATTCTGCCGGTATCTGTTGATGGTTTTAAGCTGAAAATTCACTTCAATGGCATCAAGTCCTAGAGAGAGAGCGAGAGAAAGCTCATTTTTCTCTTGGGTATATCACAATGGTACATGCTAGGCTGGCTTCAGCATGTAGTATTGTAGTGTGTTGTGTTAGTGGTATAATGGTTAGGATAGCAGCCTACAGAGTGGTAAGCCTGGGTTTGATTCCCAGCCAATGCGAGTTGGCTTTTGACATGCTACAAATCCTTAAGCAAGCTAATTTTTCTCTTGGATTGATCATAATGGTACATGCTAGGCTGGCTTCAGCATGTAGTGTTTGTGGTGGTATAGTGGTTAAGTGAGTTGCCTACCACACACTCAGACCTGGGTTCTATTCCCAGCCAATGTCAGTTGGCTATTGACATGCTACAAATCCTTAAGCAAGCTAATTTTTCTCTTGGATTGTTCATAATGGTACATGCTAGGCTGGCTTCAGCATGTAGTGTTTGTGGTGGTATAGTGGTTAAGTGAGTTACCTACCACACACTGAGACCTGGGTTCTACTCCCAGCCAATGTGAGTTGGCTTTTGACATGCTACAAATTCTTAAGCAAGCTAATTTTTCTCTTGGATTGATCATAATGGTACATGCTAGGCTGGCTTCAGCATGTAGTGTTGGTGGTGGTATAGTGGTTAAGTGAGTTACCTACCACACACTGAGACCTGGGTTCAATTCCCAGCCACGGTATGTAAGCTGGCTTTTGTAATACTGCCAATTGCCTGGAAGACGAGACCCTCCTCCCTCCGCGAGGAGGGAGAGAGGGATTCCTGATGTCATGAAGCAGTGTAGGCCTGCAATTGAATATTCAATGAGGTTTCTGAACTTAAAACACTGCTTTGTATTTAATCCAGATTTTTTTCTGGGACTTTTGATGTGTATTGCATTCAACCATGTTTTCCTCCAGGTATTACACCCCTTGAAAAATCTTTTCTATCATTTTGCCAGTCAGCAGAAATTTTTCAAAATTTTTAAGTTCGCCTCCCCATTGAAGTCTATTGCGGTTCGCGAAAGTTCGCGCGAACCGAACCTTCCGCGAAAGTTCGCGAACCAAAAATCGGAGGTTCGCGACATCTCTAGTTGTGGAGAAGTAAGGTGGATACACAGCTGAAAGTCCTACTGAATAGACTGTTAGAATTTGTATTATGGCAAGAAAGAAGCAGCTAAGTAAAGAAAAATGAGTGGCCATCATTACTTTAAGAAATGAAGGTCAGTCAGTCCGAAAAATTGGGAAAAACTTGAAAGTGTCCCCAAGTGCAGTCTCAAAAACCATCAAACGCTACAAAGAAACCGGTTCACATGCGGACCACCTCAGGAAAGGAAGACCAAGAGTCACCTCTGTTGCGGAGAATAAGTTAATCCGAGTCACCAGCTTCGCAGGTTAACAACAGCTCAGATTAGAGACCAGGTCAATGCTAGAGTTCTAGCAGCAGACACATCTCTAGAACAACTGTTAAGAGGAGACTGTGTGAATCAGGCCTTCATGGTAGACTATCTGCTAGGAAACCACTGCTAAGGACAGGCAACAAGCAGAAGAGACTTGTTTGAGCTAAAGAACACAAGGAATGGAAATTAGACCAGTGGAAATCTGTGCTTTGGTCTGATGAGTCCAAATTTGAGATTTTTGGTTCCAACCACCGTGTCTTTGTGCGACACAGAAAAGGTGAACGGATGGTCTCTACATGCCTGGTTCCCACCATGAAGCATGGAGGAGGAGGTGTGATGGTGTGGGGGTGCTTTGCTGGTGACACTGTTGGGGATTTATTCAAAATTGAAGGCATACTGAACCAGCATGTCTACCACAGCATCTTGCAGCGGCATGCTATTCCATCTGGTTTGCGTTTAGTTGGACCATCATTTATTTTTCAACAGGAAAATGACCCCAAACACACCTCCAGGCTGTGTAAGGGCTATTTGACCACATTGGAGAGTGATGGGGTACTGCGCCAGATGACGTGGCCTCCACAGTCACCAGACCTGAACTCAATCAAGATGGTTTAGGGTGAGCTGGACTGCAGAGTGAAGGCAAAAGGGCCAACAAGTTGAGATACACAAGTGACATGAATGTCGTATGTATGTATTTTTAGTGTTCACTCTCATATGTCTTTGCTGCTGGATACTGGAGTTCAGTACCTGGGTATTATCTGAGTTCAATTCCAGATGTCCTGGATGCTATTTGAGTTCAGTGAAGAATGTTGATGCATTCCTGAATCCTGCTACAGCCAATTTGAGCGGGCAGTCGTGGGATAATGGTGCATGAGATACGCAGGCGTAGTAAGTAAGCCATTGTTTCTACATTCAGTGAGCACGAGGTGTACACACTCGGTTGTGTTGTATTGCATAAAAGCGGATATCATAGATTTGTACTGTGATCACGCGCCTATGACAGCGACTGAATATGCGCTTGCGTGTGTTATGGTTTATGGAGTATAATTGGGTTGGGAAAACGCCTGGACTCCGGGGACTTTTTGCTGAGACCAACAGACGTGAAGGATTGTGTCGCCAGGTGTTTTCCCCTACGGAGGATTGACGGAGTCCCCTCTTCCTTGGGTGATATTGCTACAACACTTGGTAAAGAAAGGTTGATGCATCCTTACTAATAATTACTAACTCTCAGAGGCATCTGAGCCATTAGGCAGCTATAAATTCTTGCCTAGGGCGACAGGAGGAGGGAAGGGCGACAGGAGGAGGGAAGAGTGCTGCTTAACTGAGTAGTGAAAGGAGAAATGCCTCTCAACTCACTCAGGTATCAGGTTACACAGCAGCAGCAGCAGCAGCGCCTGACTCATGACTGATTTACTGACTGATTCATTCATTTCCTTCAGCTCAATGATTCAAAGAACCACAGTAATGAATGAGTCAGTGAGAGAAGGCACTCATCCTAGTCAGGGATCCTAGTACAGCATCAGCTCCTGAGATTCATTCAGTCCTCTCTCTGCAACTGGTAACTGCGTGGAAGTAGAGACTGTAGCAGCCAGGCATTGACTGCCCCCCAGGCCGCCTTTCATTCAGTGATTTAGGGTTGGTCCTGTGTCTGCTGTATTCAGGTTTGTTGTTGTAAGGCATTGTAAAACACTAGGCTAGCTGATAAAAGTGCAATTAGAGGGCAGGCAAGCTGGTAAATATACACAGCATGATGCAGAGGAGGGTCCGTGGGAAAAAAATCTGTCTGGTCTCTCCCCATTGTTAAAATGACTGCATGTGCAGATAAGGTGTTAAACAGGTTGAAACGTTTTGACAGTCCCTAGACTCCAGGAGGGCTGCTTTCTGACTTGTGTGGGAGACTGGCAGGGACAGCAGTCCTATTACCAGCAACTAGCCTCCGTGTAATGTGGGACTGCAATACAGATAAGCTCTCTGCTCCATCTCAGGCTATTCTCAGTCTCACTCCACTCCTATCTCTGGGCTAGTGCACGACAAAATTGCAATCGCTAGCAATTCGCGAATGCGACTTTGTGAAGCGATTTTTGAAAGAATCGCTCCAATAAATGCTACCTGCAGCATGTTTGCGATCACAACACTGCTGTGAGAACACCCTCATAGGGTAATATTAGCCCAGCGCTTTTCAAATTGCTGTAAATTTGAAAAGCACTCTAAAGCCCTCTTGGTGTGCACCAGCCTCCTTCATTCACCTTTGTTTCCCTCTTTCCCAAGTGCTGGCTGGCTGTGTCTTCTTGTCATACAGGAAAGCTAAATAAAAGTGCAATCCTGGTGAGGCAAATATCTTCTTCCCTCTCTTTCAGCTTTTTTCTCCTCATTATTTCTCTGCATAAGGGATCAGACACACTATAAGGTAGTGAAAACCGGGATTAGTATAATAGTATAGTGTATTACTGTGTGCTGTGTATAGTGTGCTCTGTGTGTGCGTGTTTATAGTGTGTGTGTGTATAGTGTAGTGTAGTGTGTGTGTGTAGTGTGTGTGCGTGTGCATGTTGTGTGCGGTGTATGTGTGTGTACTGTGTGCGTGTGTATAGTGTGTGTGTACTGTGTGCGTGTGTGTGTGTATACTGTGTGTTGAATGTGTGAGTGCATGCCGCAATAAGTATATTTTATGGTGAAACGCTCTGCTGCGTTACAACTATTTGCTGGTGAACCCATGCCACAATAAGTGTATTTTCTGATGAAACGCTGCTGCATTATGATTTTCGGGGGGTGGGGTTCACCACAGAAGTGGGGGGGTATGGGGCTGGGGGCAATCACGGGGGTGGGGGTTCTGGTTGGCGCCACAGGATTTCTCGCCTGGAGTGACAAAATGGCTAGAGACGTAACCCTTAAACTATGATTCTGCAAGCCTAGATAATTATTATAACAGGATTGTAGCTCAATAAATATTATTATTGAACTTTTCCTCATGTTTTGCTGCAATTCATTTTACCCACTACGATGGTGAGCGAAGTTAGAGGGTTCAAAAACCCTTCCCATTAGGCAAAACATAAATTGTTGCTGCGAGCAGTCCTTTCTTTTAAAAATCACTTTGAACCTCTTGAATTGACTTAATATTTCACTTGGGGGTTCCCCTGTGCACCGGGAGCTCAAAATTTAAGAAAAGTCAGAAAAGGGTTCAAATGTGAATATCTTTGTAATGGTTATAGTTATGGCAAAAATTCCAACAGGGATGTAATGGTTAGTCTTCTAAGTCTTATTTGCACCTGTTGGCATTTTGCCAAAAGTTTTAAGTTGAATATCTTGAGAACTGACTGTGGTATTTTAATATTGTTTAGTTAATAGTTTGCAGTTTGCCAAGGGGCACCTCTGGTAGAATCAGGCTCTGTCCTGAGGTAGGCTGAGCGTGTCCATTGGTGTGGGCGCCTGGTTATTGGCCCGGGAACCCTGGTCTACAGTTTACTATGGTCTATAGCCTTGCGAGCTACACCTCATGAGATTTGCCTGAAGTGATAGAAGAGTATTGATATTTATAACTGAGTAGTATATCTTGTGATATCACCGTCTGTGTCTCAATTTCAAAATTTAGTGTTTTAAGATGTTTAAAAGAAAGGATAAAAGAACCAAAGAAGAAGTAGCAGAAGCAAATTTGTGATGTGGGCTTGCAGAGTCATGGGAGAGTAAATTAGGAGATTCTGAACCCCTAGATGTAGTGAAAACTCTAGAGGAGGTCCCAGTTAAGTCAGGTGATGCAAATGCCTTAGGGCAGAACCCCCTAATGTTGTTAATGTACTTAAAGGGGTCCCTGTTAAAGCGGGTGATGTTGTTGCTCTCTCTAGATGTAGATAAAACTCTAGAGGGGATCCCTGTTAAAGCGTGTGATGTTGTTGTTTCCTCTAGATGTAGATAAAACTCTAGAGGGGATCCCTGTTAAAGCGGGTGATGTTGTTGCTCTCTTAAGATGTAGATAAAACTCTAGAGGGAATCCCTGTTAAAGCAGGTGATGATGTCGCTCTCGGGCGACGTAGTGGGATGTTGTTAACAGCTTACAGAAAGTTTCAACAAAGATTGTGCAAGTTAAAAGAATCAGAATCCCTCAATGTTGTTACATTACTTGAGGGTGTTCCTGTTGGAAAAAGGAACTAGAACAGGATGGCAGAGTGATAGTTGCACAAGTGTCATTATAGGCAGCTGCAGGATAAATACCAACATGTAACAGAATCTGCAGCAGGTAAAATAAATGTACTGGAGGGAGTAGCTGGGGAAGAGGCTCCTGTGATGACACATGTTGGATTGTTATCAGTGGAGCAGGGAGCTTCTGTAAATAAAAAGAAGCCAAACTCTGCCACTGATTATTGCACAAGAAATAGGACAGTGTGCATTTAACTGGGTTTAATATAAGTATATCAGGTTTAGTGAAGTCATTGTTTTTTTTTGTCTTGTTTTGTTTTTTGGAAGATTTTAGCACAGATGTATTTTGTTGGATTTGAAAAGACTAGGAATAACTGGGAGCTTTCTTCAGGTTGTTACTGCTGTCTTTGTCCCTTTTGAGGAAAATCTCATACTCTTGATGATAAAACAGGGATGGGAAACAAGGGACCTGACCGTGAATCTCAGCTCTTCCTACTGTGTTTTTTTTTTAACACAATCTGTGTCTTTGTTGCGTAGATTTCGGAGTATATTCTCCACAGAAACTTGGAGTGCTGTGGTTAAACTTGTAAAGCAAATTCCTTAAAGTGACAGTACCCGACTGCACTGGCAGAGTTGAAATGGTAATATAATCTGGACAAGACAGGTGGGTTAACTTTGTTGTTTCTAGTGAATGCTTTATATGGTGACTCCGTTATAGTGAGTCCTCATTAATTGTGTATTCATATGTCTGGTTTTGTTTAATTAAATGCATAGAGGAACGTTTGAAAAACAAATTGTGCATGAGTGGTGAGTGCTCCTAAGGAATGTGTGCGAGCCACTGAGTGTTTGAGATGCTGCTCTCCTCAGTTGGGGGCGCTTGGCAAGCATTATTTTTTAATTCAGGGGTACATGCTGTAAAAAAAAAACATTGACCTTTAACTCTTACTTCACGGGATATGCATCTTATTTGATCAAATAAAAGGTTAAAGAGGTGAGAAATACCGTATTTCGCGCCGTATAAGACGCTCCGGAATATAAGACGCACCCAGGTTTAGAGGGCAAAAACCAGGGGAAAAAATATATATATACTAAACCTGGGGCGTCCATGTTCCAGGAGCGTCTTGTACATGTTATCCCCCAAATGGTACTCCTGTGTGCCCCATCTGTCCTACATCTGTCCTGCTGTGTGCCCCCATGTGTCCTGCTGTGTGCCCCCATGTGTCCTGCTGTGTGCCCCCATGTGTCCTGCTGTGTGCCCCATGTGTCCTGCTGTGTGCCCCATGTGTCCTGCTGTGTGCCCCATGTGTCCTGCTGTGTGCCCCATGTGTCCTAATGTGTGCCCCTTCTCCCCATGTGTCCTCCTGTGTCCTGTCCCCACCCACACGTGCCTCAGCTTTTGCCCTCTAATCACCTCCTGCCCCCCCATGTGCAACTCCCCCGGTCCCCCCTGCGTGCCTCCGATATCCCAGCGTGTCTCCGATATTCCTATTGTATGTATTTCACCCCCTCAGTGTCTGCAGCATCAGCGGCTTACCAGATCCATGCCGCCGCGAGAACTGCAGACACCCGGCATCTCCATACGCTTCCTCTATTGTGCGCTTGTACTGATGACGTCATGAGTACAAGCGCACAATAGAGGAAGTGTATGGAGATGCCGGGTGTCTGCAGTTCTCGCGGCGGCATGGATCTGGTAAGCCGCTGATGCTGCAGACACTGAGGGGGGAAATACATACAATAAGAATATCGGAGACACGCTGGGATATCGGAGACACGAGGGGGGACCGGGGGAGTCGCACACGGGGGGCAGGAGATAATTAGAGGACAAAAGCTGAGGCACGGGTAGTCTAACGCTGCGGGCTCACAGGCAGGGAATCCCCAACATGGCGGCGGGTCGGCGGTTCGGATCGGCGGGCGTTTGCAATTTGGGGATTCCCTGCCTTTGCCGTATAAGACGCAGGGACTTTTTCTCCCCATTTTTGGGGGAGAAAAAGTGCGTCTTATACGGCGCCAAATACGGTAGTAACGCAACTTTCTTGTGTGTGTGTGTCTCTTGTTTGATGCAGCACTGTGAGTGTACTGTTTATTTAAACTTGTTACTGAAGTCAGTGTTAAAATAAAATGAATGATGATTGGGCAATTATAGACCAGCAAAGAATATGGCTGATTATTTTGGGTTTTGCTAGAATTTCAAAACCCCTGCAAATGCTCACATTTTGGTTACAGGGTTAAACGTGATTATTCTGTTGATGTCAGGGTGATATCTGTGCCAGCAACTTTTCCTCTGGTTCCCTTTTTTCTAGCTATAATTGTGCAGGAGTGAAATTGTTTACCTGTTGAGCTAAAAGCTAGATTAGATGAGACTGTGTGAAGTAAATATGGCAATGTAGCATGAAAATATTGCATAGTAAAAAACACAATCGCTTTATATAATATGCCTGTGTCTCTGCGTCTGTTATGTCCCTGTGTTTTTTTTTTTTGGTTTTTTTTTGCGCTGCGCATGTGCAGGGAGGGACGCAGAGACACTGAGGAGAGCTGATGGAGGACGGGGCCAGAAGCAGCGGGCGTGTGTGCGGCGGCGTATAAGGACACGCGCACGGCGGGTGTGTGCGCGCGGTGGGCGCACGCATGAGCAGTGAAAGGCCTAGCTTGCTTTTAAACGGGATAAGGTCACTAGTTACTAAATGAGATTTGTGTGTCTGGCAGAGAAATGTCTGCTTTCTCTAGGGTTGAATGTTGTACAGATTAGCTGAATGACATGAAGTGGCAGAATGTGTTAATGAAGTGTGAATTGAGTAGGGATGGTCGGAAATGCCAATTTCCGATTCCACGGTAAATCCGCATTCCGCCATTGCCAAATACCGATTCTGCTTTCCGCTACCAATTTCCGCATTCCAATGCGGAATTTCCGCCGGAAATCGCGGAAATTCCGCCCGACTTTAACATCGATTTTCTCAAAAACTATAAGGTCTTTTTGAAAACTTTTTTTTGCATCTTGTTCAGGAGATTCTGCCTAATAAACCCTAAAAATTTGGTGCTTCTAGGACTTACGGGGGCTTTGCTATTAACCGCTAAAGTCGGCGGATTTTTACTGTAATGTAAATGCAGAAAATAGGCAGATGCAGATTTTCTGCATTTTACATTACAGTAAAAACCCGCAGAATTTAGCGGTTAATAGCAAAGCCCCTGTAAGTCCTAGACACACCAATTTTCAGGGTTTATTAAGCAGAATCTCCTGAAAAAGATTTCAAAAAGACCTTATAGTTTTTGAGAAAATCGATGTTAAAGTCGGGCGGAATTTCCGCGATTTCCGGCTGAAATCCGCCTAGCGCACTTGCATAACCGATTTCCGCATTCCGATGCGGAAATGCAATTTCCGATCGGAATTTCGGAAATTGCATTTCCGTGGAATCCGAATGAGCATCCCTAGAATTGAGTTGTTTCTAATGAATTGTAGGAAGTTTGGTTTGAGACCTTACTGATATGGAGTGTATTATATGTTCAAGAATACCTTTGTTAAAGATGCTAGAATGTATGCATATTCTAGTTTAGAATGATACAATGATACAAACAAACTGTGAAGATTGCAGATATATACCAGAATCTAGCTGGTGGGGTGGTACAAGCTAGAATGGATCAACGTTTGTAGGGGAGGACACTGTGTATACACAGGCCAAAGAGTCATATAACCCAGGTTCTCCTGAGGGTTCTTTTACACTTAATGAGTTGGTATGCATTAGTACGCATACAGTTTTGTTGCTTTTTGATTTTTTTCCCCCAATGGCAATGCATTGTGAAAAGGCTTTCATTTTTCAGTGTATAGTGTGAAAAAGGCCATAAGGGGACACAGACACTGGACTGTACATCAGTTGTTATTTCGGTTACAGCTGACAACAGCTGATTAAAGGTGCCCATACACTCGTCAGATTGGCAGCAGACAGATAAGAAATGCATCTGATGATCTATCTGATGCGTTTTTAGAACATTTTTTACCAGAATAGAATTCCAATAGATTTCAGTTTGAAATCTGTTGAAATTCGATCTGATGGCATTTTTTTGCCATCAGATTTCCATTAAGGCCAATGCAAACTGATAAGCAATCTCATTAGATCGACCTAAATTTTCCACCCTGCAAGTTCGATGGAAATCCATCGAAATCGATCGAAATCGGCCGTCGATCGGTCGATTGGCCAACCGATTTGCGATCGATCGATCGATCGATCGACCGCGATCGATCGGTCGGCCAGAAAATCGGCTGAGTGTATGGGCTGCTTAAGTGTAAAGGGACCCTAATTCCTTTATTTGTAGAGAGGGAAGCCCTTCAGTAAGGAGTGATGAATATTTTGGCTCCACTAATGTGGTAAATGTTGGAGACAAAGTTTGGGTTCAAGGACCGACTGGTCCTCCATATAAAGCTGAAGTAGTTGCTGTAGGGAAGAAAAACTTTATTGATAATTTTGTTTGGAAAGGCGAAAAGGGATAATTTGCATATTTAGTAGTAGTTCATTGTGGGTAACCACAAATGTTCATTTATAACTGAATTATTGCAAATTTCCTTCTGTTTTAAGAAGGCAATTACACCAAGCTTTGCTTTTTTAGTAAGAGGGCTTTTTGGTCCCTTTTATCCCCCTACACATTCCTAGTAGTTTGGGTCACCCTGAGCTGCTTGGTTACTCTGTTGTTTAGAAAAGAGCAGTGGGAGCATGTCCCGCAAGAAAAATGTTACTTTCAAGAATGATTTATACTTGTTTGTACTTTTAGATCAATGTCATGCATGTCATATGCTCGGTCTACTTGGTATCGTGTTGTTGGTCACTTCGGGGGTTGGAGCCTGAACTCCGGGCACTATGCTAGTGCCTATAAATTCAACTGCTTCCCAATGGATGATGATAAACAGCACAAAGACCAGTCCAATCGGGAGTGCCGAGCTGGAAGCTGCTGTACAGTTGCTAATTTATTTCTTCCTGGAACTGTGTGGCAGGAGCCTAGACCTGCTAAAAGATCACATTACCCATGTGTACTTCAATTGGGTGATAAGAAGAGTGAGGATGTAGGAACATTCTTTGCACTGCATCGAGATGAGGGGTATCTTAATATCTACCTGTGTCAGTTGGCACCTCAGCTTGAGTGAGGTTAAATATGTGTAAGAATGCTACTGATATTTTTAATGTGTCCATTCCCCTACAAGGATTTGTGAACATTAATGTCTAACATTGACTCTGGACACAAGAGAGACTCTCATCTACTTCTGAAAACGTTGGACAAAATGTCCAGAAGACTGTGGTTCACGCACAAGTGACTTTCCCACAATCTAAAATTTGTCAAGGGGCCGTATAAAACGAACTTTGTACCTTACTGGGAGGTTATGGGTCACTAACTGGGACTCTTAATGGTTTTGATATAGAGACTTTAACAAATTGCTTGCATAATGCTGGTAATAAAATAAATTAAGCTTTAACTTTGCAAGCCAGGTGGATGCCTACAATCTGTGATCCAGTTTGCTTAACTGCAGATATATTGCATTATGTTTGTTTTGATACAAATATGGTCCAATTTGTAAACTTGACATTGTGTATTTTCAGATCATTTTATCAGGTACAACATAAGGACCACATGCAAATTGCTCTGATGACAGGCAGTGAACATGTGTGAAGAACTCTCTTTAATAAAAGTGCTATATTGGCTTCATTTGGAACCTACTAAGCTGATCTGTAAAGACACCATGTGTGTAGAAATGTTGGTAATATATATATATATATATATATATATATATATATATATATATATATATAATGTCTCCAAGACCTTTCTTATATACAAATATGTTCTCCTACCCTTAATGATGGGTTCCTCTGGAGGTCAACATTACTGGCAGGTAGAAGTTTGTGATCCATATGTGGATCGAAATAACAGAATGCGCGATCTTTCCTTTTGTGCAAGGAAAGATATGTAAATTACTTGTAAAAGGACAGTTTTACCATTGTCCCATGGGATGTTAGTTTAAATAGCTGCATAGCATATTTGCATAATTACTAATACAAAGGTCATTGGAAACATAACATTGCTTTTGCTGGATGTTTATTTAATGCACTTATACTAACTTGGCTTAACAAAACTTTTATGTAAAGATAAGAGGGATTCCGTCTCCTTATGAAAAATATTATTTTGCCTGCAATTTAACCAAATTGCAGGCTGCTGCGCAACAACATTGGTCCCCATTGGTCCCTTCATCGCCTAATCGGGACTCACAGTTAACTAAATTGCCTAGTATTTTGCGATGCTCCGAAGAGGTTCATCGCCACATTCAATTGTTGAACACTACTCTTGCATGGCATCTTATCTCTACGACTACTGTTTCTGATGAACTGGTTAAGATTGGTTTGGCAATCGCTGCCATGTTGCACCATTGGTGGGATGTCCTTTTAGGATGTTCTCCTGGTGCAACCAAGGTCTTGAACTCTCTTATACATTAAGTACTGATTCTTATTATTGTATGTGGCCTATTGCTTGTGCCGTCGGCCCAAGGTTAGGTTTGCAACATATGGTTCATGAACACTAATCAAGGGGCCGAATGAGATACACAAGTGACATGAATGTCGTATGTATGTATTTTTAGTGTTCACTCTCATATGTCTTTGCTGCTGGATATTGGAGTTCAGTACCTGGGTATTATCTGAGTTCAATCCCAGATGTCCTGGATGCTATTTGGGTTCAGTGAAGAATGTTGATGCATTCCTGAATCCTGCTACAGCCAATTTGAGCGGGCAGTTGTGGGATAATGGTGCATGAGATACGCAGGCGTAGTAAGTAAGCCATTGTTTTCACATTCAGTGAGCGCGAGGTGTACACACTCGGTTGTGTTGTATTGCGCAAAAGCGGATATCATAGATTTGTACTGTGATCACGCGCCTACGACAGCGACTGAATATGCGCTTGCGTGTGTTATGGTTTAGGGAGTATAATTGGGTTGGGAAAACGCCTGGACTCCGGGGACTTTTTGCTGAGACCAACAGACGTGATGGATTATGTCGCCAGGTGTTTTCCCCTACGGAGGATTGACGGAGTCCCCTCTTCCTTGGGTGATATTGCTACAACACTTGGTAAAGAAAGGTTGATGCATGCTTACTAATAATTACTAACCCTTAAACTATGAATCTGCAAGCCTAGATAATTATTATAACAGGATTGTATCTCAATAAATATTATTATTGAACTTTTCCTCATGTTTTGCTGCAATTCATTTTACCCACTACGATGGTGAGCGAAGTTAGAGGGTTTAAAAACCCTTCCCGTGAGGCAAAACACAAGTGCTAAGCATCTCTGGGAACTCCTTCAAGACTCTTGGAAGACCATTTCAGGTGACTACCTCTTGAAGCTCATCAAGAGAATGCCAAGAGTGTGCAAAGCAGTAATCAAAGCAAAAGGTGGCTACTTTGAAGAACCTAAAATATGACATATTTTCAGTTGTTTCACACTTTTTGGTTATGTACTACACATGTGTTAATTCATAGTTTGGATGCATTCAGTGTGAATCTACAATGTTCATAGTCATGAAAATAAAGAAAACTCTTTGAATGAGAAGGTGTGTCCAAACATTTGGTCTGTACTGTATATTCACTGAGTCTACATTTTTGAATACTCTAATGGCCCCCCTATCAGATCTGGAGTCCATGGCTGACTGTCCAACTGAATGGATGTCCTGGATGGCTAGCCATTGAGTGCCAGATTATTAGATTAAATTTATGGAGCACCATTACATGTGGGTGAGGGGGAGAGTTGGGTAGGGGGTTAATATTTGGTTCTACAGTAAGGCCCGGTTCACATTAGCGGTGGCCGTCCGGAATCGCCGTGCCGGAGCCGGACCGCTTGCAGAACGGACGGAACGGACGCACGGCAATAGCAATGAAAGCCTATGCGTCCGTTCACATGCGTCTGTTCTGCCGGACCGGAGCCAGACCGGATCCGGACCGGATCCGGACTCCGGCATCCGTTCCAACATGCGCTATTTTTTGGTCCGGCTCCTCCGGCAGCCGTATCCGGGGCGGAGCCGGACTGCACCATCCGGCCAATACAAAGCAATGAGAACCGGAGAGCGCACAACACACTGGCTACAAAAACCGGATGTTCTACCCCACTTCCTATGCATTTTGGATGGGGACCACATGGGCCCAGCGTTCACAGAGTGGGGCAGCAGCGATTTCATGCTGGAGCTCTAGGCAGCAACATGTCTGATATGATAACGAGGAGGCGAACAACAGAGAATTCCCAGGTATACGAGTAAAAAATGCCTGGATCCATGGTCCCAACTGCAGTCTCTGTATCCACGGATGGTCTCCACACGTCCACCTGTCTCCAACAATGACCCCAGAGCTTCTGCTGACCTCCCAGACCCCAGGTATTTACAGGTTGTTATCTCCTTAAGAAACCGGATCCGGACCGCAACCGTGTTCACACCGCACGGAAACCGGATGCAAACGGACTGGATCCGGACCGGATCCGGATAGGAACCGTACGGATCAGGTCCGGTCCGGATACGGTGCGGTCCGGACATCCGGTGCGGTTTTGACAAAACCGCAAGTGTGAACGGGGCCTAAGGCTATATCCTTATTTTGCATATACAATCCAAAATTTCTAGGATGCTGTGCTCCTTTGTTTATAGTTTGTTTTAGAGTTTTAAAAGTTTTATGGTATACATATACAGTGGGTTGCAAAAGTATTCGGCCCCCTTGAAGTTTTCCACATTTTCTCATATTACTGCCACAAACATGAATCAATTTTATTGGAATTCCACATGAAAGACCAACACAAGGTGGTGTACACATGAGAAGTGGAACGAAAATCACACATGATTCCAAACATTTTTTACAAATAAATAACTGCAAAGTGGTGTGTGCATAATTATTCGGCCCCCTTTGATCTGAGTGCAGTCAGTTGCCAATAGACATTGCCTGATGAGTGCTAATGACTAAATAGAGTGCACCTGTGTGTAATCTAATGTCAGTACAAATACAGCTGCTCTGTGAGGGCCTCAGAGGTTATCTAAGAGAATATTGGGAGCAACAACACCGTGAAGTCCAAAGAACACACAAGACAGGTCCAAGACAGGTCAGGGATCAAGTTATTGAGAAATTTAAAGCAGGCTTAGGCTACAAAAAGATTTCCAAAGCCTTGAACATCCCAAGGAGCATTGTTCAAGCGATCATTCAGAAATGGAAGGAGTATGGCAAAAGTGTAAACCTAACAAGACAAGGCCGTCCACCTAAACTCACAGGCCGAACAAGGAGAGTGTTAATCAGAAATGCAGTCAAGAGGCCCATGGTGACTCTGGACGAGCTGCAGAGATCTACAGCTCAGGTGGGAGACTCTGTCCATAGGACAACTATTAGTCATACGCTATACAAAATTGGCCTTTATGGAAGAGTGGGAAGGAAAACGGCATTGTTTACAGAAAGCATAAGACGTCCCGTTTGAAGTTTGCCACAAGTCATGTGGGGGACACAGCAACCATGTGGAAGAAGGTGCTCTGGTCAGATGAGACCAAAATTGAACTTTTTGGCCAAAATGCAAAACGCTATGTGTGACAGAAAACTAACACTGCACATCACTCAGAACACACCATCCCCACTGTCAAATATGGTGGTGGTAGCATCAAGCTCGGGGGGGGGGGGGGGGGATCTCTTCAGCAGGGACAGGGAAGCTGGTCAGAGTTGATGGGCAGATGGATGGAGCCAAATACAGGTCAAACTTGGAAGAAAACCTCTTGGAGACTGCAAAAGACTTGAGACTGGGGCGGAGGTTCACCTTCCAGCAGGATAATGACCCTAAACATAAAGCCAGGGCAACAATGGAATGGTTTAAAACAAAACATATCTATGTGTTAGAATGGCCCAGTCAAAGTCCAGATCTAAATCCAATCGAGAATCTGTGGCAAGATCTGAAAACTGCTGTTCACAAACGCTGTCCATCTAATCTGACTGAGCTGGAGCTGTTTTGCAAAGAAGAATGGGCAAGGATTTCAGTCTCTAGATGTGCAAAGCTGGTAGAGACATACCCTAAAAGACTGGCAGCTGTAATTGCAGCAAAAGGTGGTTCTACAAAGTATTTACTCAGGGGGCCGAATAATTACGCACACCCCACTTTGCAGTTATTTATTTGTAAAAAATGTTTGGAATGATGTATGATTTTCGATCCACTTCTCACATGTACTGTTTGTATTGGTCTTTCAAGTGGAATTCCAATAAAATTGATGCATGTTTGTGGCAGTAATGTGACAAAATGTGGAAAACTTCAAGGGGGCCGAATACTTTTGCAACCCACTGTAAATTACGCTATGATCTACTAGGGACTGATAATGATACCTATTTCTCTTCATATTGGTGGGTGGGGTGGGCTGTTTTGGGCTTGTTGCCGTATTATTGGTGGACGTCTACCAATTCCCCACACAGTGTGTATTTTATACACTGGCATCTTATCCCACTGGGGTTTTCAGGTGCAACCCCCAAAGTCGTACCTGAGTGGGAATACTTTCGAGTCATCATTGTGTGTTTAACAATATTGGGCTCTCTTCTCATGTGCCGGAATTACTTTTATTCCTTTTTCTTTACTCTCTTCTATTTCCTTTTCTGTCCTGAAGTAGCTGGGTTGGTTTGCCACTCTCTGATCCCCTTCTTTAAAAGCTGGGATCCATCAGCAATCATGTCAAATTACCCTTCCATTCATCATAAATCCTCCTCCAGTCTAGAGACATGGAAGATAATGTCTTTAAACGTGAATGGCATTAACACGCCGGGGAAACGATCAGTGGTTTTTGACTACATGCGTCGTAAGAAAGTGGAAATTGTGTTTCTGCAAGAAACACACTTGAGATCTAACCATATTCCTAAGAGATTTCATACTTTATTCCAGGCGGCATTCCACTCCATATCCCCTACCACAAAGACTAAAGGGGTCATTTTTCTGCACAAAAGACTCTCATTTGCCTCCTCTAAGGTGGAATCTGACCCCGATGGCAGATATTTGTTTGTGAGGGGGAGGATTGGAGAGAGGTCGCTAACCTTTGCATCTCTGTATGCTCCAAACCAACACCAACCTTCCTTTATTCAATCAATCATGTCAAAACTGCTAAGCTTTAGTTGGGGGCGTTTTGATATTAGGAGGAGATTTTAATGTACCTCTCAATCCGCTGTTTGATTGCTCTAATGGTGCTTCTTCTCTTTAATATAGAACTCTGAAATTTATTAAATCCAGTATTCAAGAGCTGACACTGATGGATACGTGGAAAACAATACATCCTACAGAAAAAGATTTGACTTTTTTTTCACCCCTGCACAATAAACACACCAGAATCGATTATATTTTTTTAGCTCAAAGAGATTTATCCCTCCTTCATGATTCTTTTATTGGAGTGAAGTCTGTGTAAGACCATGCACCTATCTTCCTGGTTTTGACATTTTCAAATAGGATAAACAAAACTTGGTGCTGTTGTCTCAATCCTAACCTCTTATCAGAAAAACATCGAGTCGATGAGATCTCCTCTGCCTTGTCTAATTACTTTGCTCTCAATGGAAATCTTGACGTTTCAGCCCTTACGGTGTGGAAAGCTCACATGGCTGTAGTCAGAGGATGCTTTATACGCATGGGTGCACAACTTAAGAGAGAGAGGGAAGAGGGTATACAGTAATCGCTTGCTGAGATCACGAAACTGGAAAACCTACATAAACAGTCTTTAGCCTCACAGGCTTTGGAAGACCTAAATGTTGCTACAGCGAAATTAAATTTCCTCCTATTCTCTGAAGCCAAAAGGAAGGTTATGGCAAATAGTAGGATCTATTATGAATCTGGAAACAAAACTGGGAAGCAGTGGCGTCCCTACCATTGGGCGCAGGTGCCCCGGGTGACTGACACTCAAGGGGGTGTCGCCACGACCCCCCATGGTAGGGGAAGAGCAGCGCTAGAAGGAGGGGTAGGGGACAGCGGCGGGGAGGGGGGACAAATCCCCCCCTCCCTCACCTGGGTCCCCTCCTTCTGCCTCTCTTCCCCGCTGCCCGCCCGGGTCCCCCCAGGTGTTGAACTCCCCGTAGCCCACTGCGGGGACTGCCTCCAGGAGGCAGAGCAGGCCTACGGGAAGATGGCTGCCGAAGCCCTGCACTGGAGACTATTTGTGTCTCCAGTACAGGGCTTCGGGCGCCATCTTCCCGTAGCCCTGCTCTTTGCCTTTCACCGCGGGAGATTTACACTGGCTGCAGGAGGATCGTCGCTGGAGGATCGTCGGGGAGCTGTGCATCAGAGGCCAGCCAGGTAAGTGAATTTTTTTTTTTTACAGGTTTATTTTCTGGTGAATGCTCGCCACATAACGATTATTTTCTGGTGAATGCTCCCCACATTGCGATTATTTTCTGGTGAATGCTGCCCACATAGCGATTCTTTTCTGGTGAATGCTCCCCACATAGCGATTATTTTCTGGTGAATGCTCCCCACATAACGATTATTTTCTGGTGAATGCAGCCCACATATCAATTATTTTCTGGTGAATGCAGCCCACATAATGATTATTTTCTGGTGAATGCTGTCCACATAACGATTATTTTCTGGTGAATGCTCCCCACATAACGATTATTTTCTGGTGAATGCTGCCCACTTAATGATTATTTTCTGGTGAATGCTGCCCACATAACGGTTATTTTCTGGTGAATGCTCCCCACATAGTGATTATTTTCTGGTGAATGCTCCCCACATAGCGATTATTTTCTGGCGAATGCTGCCCACATAACGATCATTTTCTGGTGAATGCTCCCCACAAAGCGATTATTTTCTGGTGAATGCTGCCCACATTACGATTATTTTCTGGTGAATGCTGCCCACATAACGATTATTTTCTGGTGAATGTGTGTCTTATAATAACCAGCACTGGGTGTCAAATGCCCTAGGTATGCCACTGGTGGGAAGTACCTGGCGAGAGCCCTGAGAAAGCAGATCAATGCTTCCCATATCCTTTCCCTTATCAACAAACAACAACACAAATTGGTAAAATCGGAAGAGATTGTTGAAGAGTTTTGAACATACTATAACTCTCTCTACAATCTGCGCTCTCATGATCAAAGTTCTGGACTGTAATGATCCGCTCAGATGGCTGCACAGGCAGACAGCTGTTTGACCATTCCCTGAGTCTGTGGGATGCAGGTCTCTGGATAATAGCCCTATCTTTGCTTTGCTAGCTTCAGACCTGCTCTGCTGCTGTGGAATTTGCATATACTGATTATGCAAATTACCTAGTCGCCTCCCTTGAAGGCTTGCAGCATAAATACCATGTGCTCCCACAATCCTTTGCTGGTCATCATGGTTTGTTACTGTTGAAACACTCCTGGAGTGTCAGCCTTGCTATTGTTTGCTAAAGATTATCTTAGAGTATTCCTGGGGACTGCATTAGGCATCCCTCTAGTATAGTCAGGTTGTATTATTTGTATTGCCTGTTCTGTCTTCTGTTTGTCCTTGCGATTGCACTGTCGCCAGCGGTTGGCGATGGTGGATCGTTTGTTCCAGATCCTGGATCACACTTGCTCTGGCGGAAAGAGCAGTGGATCCTGCTAAGCTCTGTTTCTGTACTTGGATCACACTTGCTCTGGCGGAAAGAGCAGTGGATCCTGCTAAGCTCTGTTTCTGTACTTGGATCACACTTGCTCTGGCAGAAAGAGCAGTGGATCCTGCTAAGCTCTGTTTATGTACTTGGATCACACTTGCTCTGGCGGAAGAGCAGTGGATCCTACTAAGCTCTGTTTCTGTACTTGGATCACACTTGCTCTGGCGGAAAGAGCAGTGGATCCTGCTAACTCTGTTTCCCTACTTGGTTCACACTCGCTCTGGTGGAAAGAGCAGTGGATCCTTCCTGTCCTGTCCCTGAACCTAGATCGCACTCGCTCTGGTGGAAGAGCGGTGGATCTTATCTGACCTATTCCTGTCTCTGTTCTATTGTCTGTCTGGATCGCACTCGCTCTAGCGGTAGCAGCAGGGCTGGCCCTAGACTTTTTGCCGCCTGAGGCAAATTTTGAAAAAAATTGCGGCCCCCCGTGGGGGGGGGGGGGGGGGGGTAGGGGCGTTGAGCTGGAGGGGTAGCTGGCAGGACGGGGGTATTGGGCCTAGCGGTGGGGAGGGCAGTCGGACCCCCCCCCTCCCTCGCCTGGGTCCCCCGATCTGCGCTCCCCTCCAGCTTTAAATGCAGCGTAAGCAGCCGACAGACAGTAAGAGGCACGGGCAGGGGATCACTCACCTTCCTCGTTCCAACGTGCGCTCCACTGACGTCACTTCCTGCAACGCCGGCCACATACAATACAGTGGGCGGCGTTGCAGGAAGTGACGTCAGTGGAGCGCACGCTGGAATGAGGAAGAGGTGAGTGATCCCCGCCAGTTGCCTCTTACTGTCGGCTGCTTACGCTACATTTAAAGCTGGAGGGGAGCGCAGATCGGGGGACCCAGGCGAGGGAGGGGGGGTCCGACCCCCCTCCCCACCGCTAGGCCCAATACCCCCGTCCTGCCAGCTACCCCTCCAGCTCGGCAGCCGGCCCCCCCGCACCCACGGACGGGCGGATGCCGCCCCTAGAACTTTGCCGCCTGAGGCAAAAGTTTCACCCCGCCTCATGAGCGGGCCGGCCCTGGGTAGCAGCGGTGGTTCCTTTTGAACTCTGTCTGGGAGTGTAGGCCAGAGCTGCAGTTGCTGCTGGCTGCTCCTTCTCTCTGTCTTGTCTGATACGAACGCTTGCTGTAGGCTCGGTAGGGTAACCGTTAAGCAAGCGTTCGCGTTCTCTGTTTCGTGTTTGTGTGGTGTTGGTTAGTTAGGGTGGTGTGCTTGTCTCTGTTGCGCTTATCGTGTGGAGACCGCGCCGTAAACGCGTTTGCTGTTGCGAATGAGTGCGGTGTTCGCGTTTAGCTAGCGTTTGTTATTTTCCTTATCTTCTCATTGTTGTTTGCTGTGCCTCTGCTACTCTCATGCTCTGTCTTGCTCAGTCTTGTGTCACTTCTGGCAATCGCCTCTCTCGCGATTGCGTTCCTACTTTGTTTCTGCTGTTGTGTGTTCACCGTCGCGGGTTGGCGACTAGATTGGTGCACACACATACATTCTGTCCCTGTGCTCATTCTCATTCGCAATCGCTTCTCTTGTGATTGCGTTCTCACTTGGTTTCCACTGTTGTGTGTTCACTGTCGCAGGTTGGGGACGAGATTGGTGGACATACATACATTCCTTCTCTGTGCTTATTCAGTTTCGTGTCGCTGTTAGCAATCGCCATTTCTTGTGATTGCTTCTCCACCTGATCTTCACGGTTGTGGGTTCATCGTCGCTAGATGGCGACTAGATTGGTGGACACACATACACCCTGTCGCTGTGCTCTCTCTCTTTAAGGGCTATCTTGCCCTGCATTGCTTCCCCTCGTACAATTCCTTAACTGGCAACTGTGGCTGTGCAGAGGATCTGTTCCTCTGCACTATACGCTTGTGGAGGATTTCCGCAGTGTCAGCGCGCATCCTGTGCGCTGACCACGGAAAGAATTCCACAATCATTACAGTATGACCAGCCAAACCGAAATTCCCAGTGTAGAGGGAATTTCCGTTTTTGTAGAATTTTGTCGAATATGGGTCCTGTATCTTTAAGAGGTTTAAGATACTGGACTCTGAAACCAGAGATGATTTCATATCAGAATGTTCCAGACTCTTCTCAAATCCTGAATTTCAGGCCACCAACATTTCCACTTGGAGTGTTCAGATTGCTTACAATCTTTTCCAAGGAGATCTGTTTGTGTGGGCTGCTGAGTATGCCAGACACAAGAATCTGAGACATAACCCTCGCAGGTTTCTTGCTCATTTGTTCTCTCGTAAGCTTGGAATTCCCATGCCATGCTATTTCTATGAGTTTTTTCCTGCAGTGCAAGATGCTGATCAGATTGGTTTATGCAACACCTCTCAGTCTTTACCATATGCTAATGAGTTGGTAAATGCAGGCCAGTCTGCTGATTCGGCTATTCAGCCAAAAAATCCGTTGCCCATAGCAACTACAAATAAAGAAATGATTTCTGTCAAGTCTTAAATGTGTAAAACCTTTGGGTGTGATGAATTCAGAGAGACTTCTCAGTCTCAGGGTTTGTTGCCCCAGGCTAAAGCATATGTGGAACCTATGATAGGCAGAATTATTTGGTATATTAAAGGTGTAAGAAAATCTATACATATTCCTGATGCCAATCCATATGAATCTTACCTTGATACAGGCTTGTTTGACCCCCCATTTGCTTCATGGGATATTGGGGCTTTGGTTGAGGAGCTTGAGTTTGATTGGAAGGCCTTTTGCGATTATTATATCGCAAAAAGCGAGGTGACTCTTAATGCTTGTGTTGACTCGGTATACGCTTTGATTGGTTCTGATGAGTATGACGAATGTTTTGTGGATCCGCTGATTTGTGTGTGGCAGACGATTTTGGATGAATTGCACACACACCAACCGATTGACTCCAATAAAGCGACACCATGGTCTGATGATTGTTCATGTCTTTCTGGGGTAAAGCAAGTGAGTTTAGACACTGTGCGATCTGAAATGAATGGGTGTACTACGCTGGTGGACACCTGTGTGAATTCTGAAAGATTCTCTCCTGTTTCTGCAGATTGTGATCAACATAAATGTGTCAGTTTTGTCAAAGATATGTGGGATCCCTTGTCAATTAAAAACAGATCTTTAAGACCTTCGATCTATGATCCTGCTATGGGAAAAATTCCTAAACTATGCAGCATCAAAAGTAAAATTAATGTGTCTAATAAAGTTTCTCCTGTTGTTGTCGCAACTTCTTCTGCATATGAATCGATATCCCACTCTGTTCACACCTGTAAAGGCTTGTTGCCTGATGACAGTTGCTCCAGTGTTTCTGTCCTGAACACCTTGCAGTCTGGTCCACAGATTGCGGACGTTTGCGCTAAGGAAGCGTCAGTTTCGCAACCTAAAGCGATCTTCGATTCGCACATTTTGCATTCTGACTCCACGGATTCGACATTGTTAGCCGAGTCTAAGGGTGAGACAGCGCTTTGGTTTTGCGAATCTGATACTGGGGAATCTTTGCCTTGTCCAGAGAGGATCTCTGGGAGCCTGCCCTGTACCATGTATAAAACCATGATGTACAATCGCACTGACATTTGTGAGTCCCTTTCTTGCTCAGAGGCTGGTGCTGACTCTCCACCCCTGTACTCTGGATGAGTCAGTATTGCCTTGCATAAAATCTCCTGCAGTGACCCTAGAGGCTCGTCTAGGTATTGCTACCATTCTCACCTGTTTTTCTGCCATTTTGGAATTGCAGTCTAGTTTAACTGCAATGCAGAATTCTGTGTGCAGTGAGATTAGAGTTAGGGAGTCAGTGTGTGTTCCAGTAAATATTCCTGTGCATCCTGTTCATAAAGATAAAATTCAGTCTCAGCGGATTGTAGAACCATCCCTGGGACATTTGCTCTGTCCGCAAAATGTATCTGATGTTTTGCCCTGTAACATCGATAGTTCAGAATCCTTGATTTCTTTGTCAGAGAACTTGGGAAACGATGCTCCTGAGCTTTTGTTTATTGTTGTGGAAGTCTCCGACTTACTCCCAATGGGTGCAGAACTTTTAGGAGGTACCTCCTGTCCCTCAGGGTCACCTGAGGTGTTGCCCACTTCAGTAGGCATCGCTGCTATATTGACTACTTTTGCAGCTCTTGGGGAGCTTCAGTCATGCGTAGTCAATGATGAGGGTTGGTTGGATACCAGTACAGTCACGGAAATTTCTAAGTTTGAGTCCAAGACTTCTTTTGTAAGACTAGTGCTTGTGACCACTACTCATGATGATTCTCTGCCCGGTTTTGGTTTTGATCTTGTTGTGACGGACTCTGAGGTTGGCAGTTCCTCAACGTGTCCTGAGGTTTCTTTTGTGCTAGTGTACCCCGATGTGCTCTGTGACCCAGAAAGCCCAAGTGTGTCTCGGTTGCCAGCATGCTCAGATGCTTCCTCAGTGGAGACATGTTCTGATATTGCCTGCCTGCTTGCATGCCCAGAAGTGGTCCCTGAAGGCCCTGATCTTGATGCTTGTCCTGGTAATCCTGAATCCGGAATTGTCTTTGGTTCCATAGGGGCTCTTGGTAGTTCTCCATGTGAGCCTGGTGATCGTTCTGCCCTCTTGGGATCTCTGCGGAGCTTCAAAGTGTTCTGAGAGATTCTGGGAGAAATATTTACTGGTACCCTGGATGAGATCTACAGTGCTTTCTATGTGGAAAGGGACCCTTCAAATAGGTATTGTGGCAGGTTTGGTATTTTTGGACGGTCCCTGGAAGGTGGCGGGCATGGCTCAGAGGGTGTCGATGGGTGCTTCTCTGGCATTCACCATTCTGATGGGTGTTACACGGAGACTTGTAGTACTGATGGGCATGTTTCGATGGCTTCTGAGAGACGTCTGGGAGCTGTCTCTAGAGGGGGGGGGGGGGGGGAGGGGTACTGTAATGATCCGCTCAGCTGGCTGCACAGGCAGACAGCTGTTTGACCATTCCCTGAGTCTGTGGGATGCAGGTCTCTGGATAATAGACCTGCCTTTGCTTTGCAAGCTTCAGACCTGCTCTGCTGCTGAGGAATTTGCATTTACTGATTATGCAAATTGCCTAGTCGCCTTCCTTGAAGGCTTGCAGCATAAATACCATGTGCTCCCACAATCCTTTGCTGGTCATCATGGTTTGTTACTGTTGAAACACTCCTGGAGTGTCAGCCTCGCTATTGTTTGCTAAAGATTATCTTAGAGTATTCCTGGGGACTGCATTAGGCATCCCTCTAGTACAGTCAGGTTGTATTATTTGTATTGCCTGTTCTGTGTTCTGTTTGTTCTTGCGATTGCACTGTCGTCAGCGGTTGGCGATGGTGGATCGTTTGTTTCAGATCCTGGATCACACTTGCTCTGGCGGAAAGAGCAGTGGATCCTGCTAAGCTCTGTTTCTGTACATGGATCACACTTGCTCTGGTGGAAAGAGCAGTGGATCCTGCTAAGCTCTGTTTCTGTACTTGGATCACACTTGCTCTGGCAGAAAGAGCAGTGGTTCCTGCTAAGCTCTGTTTATGTACTTGGATCACACTTGCTCTGGCGGAAGAGAAGTGGATCCTACTAAGCTCTGTTTCTGTACTTGGATCGCACTTGCTCTGGCGGAAAGAGCAGTGGATCCTGCTAACTCTGTTTCCCTACTTGGTTCACACTCGCTCTGGCGGAAAGAGCAGTGGATCCTTCCTGTCCTGTCCCTGAACCTAGATCGCACTCGCTCTGGCGGAAGAGCGGTGGATCTTATCTGACCTATTCCTGTCTCTGTTCGTTTGTCTGTCTGGATCGCACTCACTCTAGCGGTAGCAGCGGTGGTTCCTTTTGAACTCTGTCTGGGAGTGTAGGCCAGAGCTGCGGTTGCTGCTAGCTGCTCCTTCTCTCTGTCTTGTCTGATACGAACGCTTGCTGTAGGCTCGGTGGGGTAACCGTTAAGCAAGCGTTCGCGTTCTCTGTTTCGTGTTTGTGTGGCGTTGGTTAGTTAGGGTGGTGTGCTTGTCTCTGTTGCGCTTATCGTGCGGAGACACGCTGTAAACGTGTTCGCTGTTGTGAATGAGTGCGGCGTTCGCATTTAGCTAGCGTTTGTTATTTTCCTTATCTTCTCATTGTTGTTTGCTGTGCCTTTGCTACTCTCGTGCTCTGTCTTGCTCAGTCTTGTGTCACTTCTGGCAATCGCCTCTCTCGAGATTGCGTTCCTACTTTGTTTCTGCTGTTGTGTGTTCACCGTCGCGGGTTGGCGACTAGATTGGTGCACACACATACATTCTGTCCCTGTGCTCATTCTCATTCGCAATTGCTTCTTTTGTGATTGCGTTCTCACTTGGTTTCCACTGTTGTGTGTTCACCGTCGCAGGTTGGCGACGAGATTGGTGGACATACATACATTCCTTCTCTGTTCTTATTCAGTTTTGTGTCGCTGTTAGTAATCGCCATCTCTTGCGATTGCTTTCCCACCTGATCTTTACAGTTGTGGGTTCATCGTCGCTGGATGGCGACTAGATTGGTGGACACACATACGCCCTGTCGCTGTGCTCTTTCTCTTTAAGGGCTATCTTGCCCTGCATTGCTTCCCCTCGTACAATTCCTTAACTGGCATCTGTGGCTGTGCAGAGGATCTGTTCCTCTGCACTCACGGCTCCATCTGCCGGCAGGAATTCCCCTCTACAGGTGCATTGCACCTTTTGCTGGGTTCTCTCAGATTATACTCTTGTGGAGGATTTCCGCAGAGTCAGCACGCATCCTGTGCGCTGACCACGGAAAGAATTCCACAATCGTTACATGGACCAGATATAAATAGAGACCTAAAGATCTCTGACTTTCTAACATGCCACTCCAATCCCCTTAACCTAACACAATCAGGTAAGGAGCATTTGGAAGTTCCACTTTCAATCGACGAGTTCCTCACTGCAGTTAAGTCACTTAAGACTGGGAAATCACCTGGACCGGACGATCTATCTTCACAGTACTATAAATCCTTCTGTAATATCCTAGGCCCGGCCTATGTTGCTGCTTTTAATTCAATCTTGCCCGGTGCTTCCCCTTCTTTACAATTTTTGGAGGGTCACATTGCTGTGATCCCCAAGCAAGGCAAGGACACACAAAATTGTACCAATTATAGACCCATCTCCCTCCTCAATCTTGACGCTAAACTGTTGGCTAAGGTTTTGTCCAATAGAATGCCTTCTATCCCAGATTATATTGGAATGGACCAAGCTGGCTTTGTCCCTGGGAGGAAAGCCAAGGATAATGTCATGAGGTCAGTTAATGTTATGGCTTATGCTAAAAAGAAGGCAGTTACATATAGTTACATAGTTACATAGTTATTTTGGTTGAAAAAAGACATACGTCCATCGAGTTCAACCAGTATAAAGTACAACACCAGCCTGCTCCCTCACATATCCCTGTTGATCCAGAGGAAGGCGAAAAAACCCTTACAAGGCATGGTTCAATTAGCCCCTAAAGGGAAAAATTCCTTCCCGACTCCAGATGGCAATCAGATAAAATCCCTGGATCAACATCATTAGGCATTACCTAGTAATTATAGCCATAGATGTCTTTCAACGCAAGGAAAGCATCTAAGCCCCCTTTAAATGCAGGTATAGAGTTTGCCATAACGACTTCCTGTGGCAATGCATTCCACATCTTAATCACTCTTACTGTAAAGAACCCTTTCCTAAATAAATGGCTAAAACGTTTTTCCTCCATGAGCAGATCATGTCCTCTAGTCCTTTGAGAAGGCTTAGGGACAAAAAGCTCATCCGCCAAGCTATTATATTGCCCTCTGATGTATTTATACATGTTAATTAGATCCCCTCTAAGGCCTCTTTACTCTAGACTAAATAAACCCAGTTTATCTAACCTTTCTTGATAAGTGAGACCTTCCATCCCACGTATCAATTTTGTTGCTCGTCTCTGCACCTGCTCTAAAACTGCAATATCTTTTTTGTAATTTGGTGCCCAGAACTGAATTCCATATTCCAGATGTGGCCTTACTAGAGAGTTAAACAGGGGCAATATTATGCTAGCATCTCGAGTTTTTATTTTCCTTTTAATGCATCCCAAAATTTTGTTAGCTTTAGCTGCAGCTGCTTGGCATTGAGTACTCCTAAGTCCTTCTCCAAGTTTGATGTCCCCAACTGTATCCCGTTTATTTTGCATGGTGCTAGACCATTAGTACGTCCAAAATGCATGACTTTACATTTGTCAACATTAAATTTCATCTGCCATGTATGTGCCCATATAGCCATCCTATCCAGATCCTGTTGCAATATGACACTATCTTCCTGAGAGTTGATGATTCTGCACAATTTTGTATCATCTGCAAAAATAGCAACATTGCTCACTACTGCATCTACTAGGTCATTAATAAATAAATTGAAGAGCACTGGACCCAGAAAAGACCCCTGTGGGACCCCACTGCTAACAGTCTCTCATTTTGAGTACGATCCATTGACCACAACTCTTTGTTTTCTGTCCATTAGCCAGTTCCCTATCCATGCACGCAGACTCTTCCCCAGTCCTTGCATCCTCAACTTTTTCACCAGACTTTTGTGGGGAACAGTGTCGAAGGCCTTTACAAAGTCCAAGTATATCACATCTACAGCATTCCCAATATCCATATTAGCATTCACTACCTCATAAAAGCTGAGCATGTTAGTCAAACAGGACCTGTCTTTAGTAAACCCATGTTGATGCTGAGAAATAAGATTATTTTCTACTAAAATCAGTTAAAATCTTCATACTCTCAACTGACGCTGAAAAGGCGTTTGACAGGGTGGCATGGGACTATATGCACACTACCCTGTCACGTCTAGGTTTAGGGTCTGCTATGGTGAAATGGCTGGGGCTGCTATACTCAAGCCCCTCGGCCAGAGTTAAGGCAAATGGTGTCCTATCTGATACATTCCATATTACAAATGGCACCAGGCAGGGGTGCCCTCTTTTGCCCCTTATCTATATCCTCACCCTGGCACCTTTCCTTAATGCAATCAGAGAAGATTAAAATATTGCCTAAGTGATTTATTGATAATTAACGCATCTGTTTAAAAGAATGATCATAACAATAGAAATAATAGTTAGATTCTTGTACTTGTCTTTAAGGAATAAAATAATGTACGTACTGCTCAAATCAATCTGTTCGTATTAGTCTGGAAGCATAGACATGTCGCTTATGTAACACTCCAGAAGTCTGATATGCTATAATTACTGTTAGGAAGGCCCAGTCTTGATCTGATTTTGTGTTCAATTAAAATATTGTACTTAGAGCTAGGGCGTACGTACAAAAAGGGCGCCTGGACAAAAAGGGCGCGGGGTGTAAACTCTAAATAATAATTAATCATTAATAGGGTTTATAAAAATAGTGTGCTATATTTCGTTTACAAATAAAGTTTAACAAAATTATAAATCATTAAATAATGTTTATAAAATCGGAAATTGTGAAAACGTTAATCTTCCCTATTTGTAAAGATAAACTTATAATTACGTTTATTAAAAAAACAATAATATATGTTTAATTGTTATAATTGTATATTATTGTGAATAACCTTCATTTATGGTTTGTTCTTATAATAAAATCTGAAAATATTCTTTATAACGATGATATAAATATAAGTACGTTCGTAATAAGTGTTGTAAAACATTAGTAATTATTACTAAAATTTTTACTAAAACTATACCTAAGCCTACTCTTACACAGAACCCTCCCTGTACCTATCCCTAACCCCTAGACCCCCCTGTTGGTGCCTAAACCTAAGACCCCCCTGTTGGTGCCTAAACCTAAGACCCCCCTGTTGGTGCCTAAACCTAAGACCCCCCTGTTGGTGCCTAAACCTAAGCCCCCCCCCCTGTTGGTGCCTAAGTAACCCTCCCTGTACCTACCCCTAACCCCTAGACCCCCCTGTTGGTGCCTAAACCTAAGACCCCCCTGTTGGTGCCTAAACCTAAGACCCCCCTGGTGGTGCCTAAACCTAAGACCCCCCTGTTGGTGCCTAAACCTAAGACCCCCCTGTTGGTGCCTAAACCTAAGACCCCCCCTGTTGGTGCCTAAGTAACCCTCCCTGTACCTACCCCTAACCCCTAGACCCCCCTGTTGGTGCCTAAACCTAAGACCCCCCTGTTGGCGCCTAAACCTAAGACCCCCCTGTTGGTGCCTAAACCTAAGACCCCCCTGGTGGTGCCTAAACATAAGACCCCCCTGTTGGTGCCTAAACCTAAGACCCCCCTGTTGGTGCCTAAACCTAAGACCCCCCCTGTTGGTGCCTAAGTAACCCTCCCTGTACCTACCCCTAACCCCTATACCACCCTGTTGATGCCTAAACCTAAGACCCCCCTGTTGGTGCCTAAACCTAAGACCCCCCTGGTGGTGCCTAAACCTAAGACCCCCCTGTTGGTGCCTAAACCTAAGACCCCCCTGTTGGTGCCTAAACCTAAGACCCCCCTGTTGGTGCCTAAACCTAAGACCCCCCTTTATTATGTGGATAATAATGTTTTACTAATTATTGATGCAAAAAATATTTTGCAATTTACGTAACGTACTGATCGCTTTATTTTGTGAATAATAATGTTTTTTATTATGTGGATAATAACGTTTTACAAATTGTGAGTCCAAAAAATATATTCCAATTTACATTACGTACTGATCGCTTTATTTTGTGAATAATGTTTTAAAAACAGTAAGGGATAAAACTTTAAATAAAAAAATATATTGCAATTTACATTACGTACTGATCGCTTTATTTTGTGAATAATGTTTTAAAAACAGTAAGGGATAAAACTTTAAATAATGTTTTAATTATTTAAATAAGATAAATATATTTAGTATTTTCATAAACGTTATTCGGCACGGGTGCATTTTATAAACGTAAATCAACACAAGCTCAGTTATAAATCATTAAACAGCTCCGGGCGCCGTTTGTAAACTTTATTTAGCTCCGGGCGCCGTTTGTAAACTTTATTTAGCTCCGGCGCCCTTTTTTCCTGCTCGGCGCCCATTAAACGTTATTTATTATGGGAGTGAATGGCGGCGCCCTTTTTGTCCACTAGCTGCCTGCGCCCTTTTTTCCCAGCTCCAGAGCTAGGAGTTGTGTAAACGAGAACTCTCCCGGTGATTTCCAATTCTTTGATATGAGGTGGAGGGCCCCGAAAATGATGTGACAAATTATAGGACAAGTGTAAGGGGGTAATTTAGCAATGCCAATTAATAGTAAGGCAAGTTGTGGAAGTAATCGAAATCCAGGAATGAGGGTGCTCCTTACCTGGCTTTCTACTTTGTTCCATAGACTTGGACGATGGGGCAACTCCAGAACATGTGGACTTCCAGCATAATGGAGATGCGTTGGGAGTAAAGGAAGCCACTTTTCTGGGGGTCCTGAACCATCGACACAGGACTTTACGTGAAGTTTCCCAGTGTGAGTTACATTTAGATAGTTTGGGAATCATTTGGTTGGCCACTATTAATTTTCAGTCTGTATATTGTGTCCTAAATCTTTAGACCAGATTAGGGCGTATCTATTGATTGGAGAGGACTGATTGTGGTTTAGAGCTTTATACCAGACTGAAATGTCCCCTTTGTAGTTACCTCTAAAGTTGAGCATTGTTGCTATAGGGGCATATGGTTCTGGAGGATTTATGATTTCATACTGAAATGTATTGGAAATCTGTTCCTTGTAAAGAATGTTCCTAAACTAGAGATGTCGCGAACCTCCGATTTTCAGTTCGCGAACTTCCGCGTAAGGTTCGGTTCGCGCAAAAGTTCACGAACCGCAATAGACTTCAATGGGGAGGTGAACTTGGAAAACTAGAAACACTTATCCTGGCCACAATAGTGATGGAAAACATGTTTCAAGGGGTCTAACACCTGGACCCCCAGGTGGCGGAGTGGGATACATGCCAAAACTCCCGGGGAAAAATCTGGATTTGACGCAAAGCAGCATTTTAAGGGCAGAAATAACATTGAATGCTAAATTTCAGGTCTAAAGTGCTTTCAAAAATCTTGCATGTGTATACATCAATCAGTGTACTGCTTCACACTGACACACCAAACTCACTGTGTAATGCACTGCAAACAGCTGTGTTGTGACGGCCGTGGTGGACTACTGCTCAGTGCGCACCATGGCGAGATTGCTCTTCCTCACTCAGTGATGTCTGGTTAGGTAATGTCTGTCTGCCTTATCAACTTTCGATGGTTCTTTCTCTACCATTGTTAAAGCTTACATCTATTTTTTTTTACATTACATTTTTTACTTGCTGTTCAGTACCTGCAACGAGAATCTATTATGGAGGGCAAGTCTTCCATTGTGACCAAAGGTAATGGCCAGGGAATCGTTGCTGGTGTGATTCCGGTCCGGAGTTGTAGCCTTACAAACGGCTACCACCACACATCCAGGCAAGGAGGGCAGCAGGCATGCCCGCCCCGAGGTAGTGACCAAAAATAACAATACAGGACTCAGGAGGACTTCTGAGGCCCTAATGTAATGAATCAACTTTAAATCCTTTAACGAGAATGCAGTGAAAGGTATGCAGTGACTGCAAACAGCCGTTTGTGTAGTGACGCCCGTGCTGGACTGGTGTGCACCATGACGAGAGTGCAGGTGATGGTGGCTTTACAGCCCATATGGTCGCACGGCTGATGTAGCTGGATGACAGAACAGTGACTGTCCAGCTGATCAAATTTGGTCTGACCACAATGAAGCAATGACCTTATTATCTTTGGTGTGCCACTCCCACCCGAGACACTCATATAGCCGGCGGTCATTGCTTCATTGTGATACGCAAGCCCCTTTACCGCGGCAAGGTAATGATCACGAAGGGGGGTGGGCAGTGCAGCCGGAAAAATTAGGCAGGCATGTACATGCACCAGAAAAATTAGTATAGCGGCCGCTGCTAGCGAAAAATTAGTATAGCGGCCTTAAAAATTCAGGAATCCGCCTAGAGTCCAGGACCCTGTTGGTGGTGGTGAAGAAGGCAGTCAAGCGGCCTGCAGGCAGAGATGCTGTGTGTGGGGACTGACTTGGTCTTCGGTCTGGCAGTAGCCCTCCGGGATCCATGCCTCATTCATTTTGATAAAGGTGAGGTACTGAACACTTTTGTGACTTATGCCTCCAGCTGCACTGAAGGTCCTTTCTGACAGGACGCTTGCGGCAAGGCAAGTAAGAAGTTGGATGGCAAATTGGGACAGCTCTGGCCACAGGTCAAGCCTGCGCACCCAGTAGACCAAGGGTTCATCGTCGCTGCTCGCAGTGTCTACATCCACAGTTAAGGCCAGGTAGTCGGCTACCTGCCGGTCCAGGCATTGGTGGAGAGTGGATCCGGAAGGGCTATGGCGAGGCGTTGGACTAAAGAATGTCTGCATGTCCAACATCACCCCGAGATCGCTGGAGCGTCCTGTCCTTGCCTGCGTGGACTTGGGAGGAGGAGGATTACTGCCAGTGGTACCTTTATTGTGTTGTGCTGTCACATCACCCTTAAACGCATTGTAAAGCATCATTGCCAGCTTGTTCTGCAAGTGCTGCATCCTTTCTGCCTTCTGTTGAGTTGGTAACAGGTCTGCCACTTTGTGCCTGTACCGAGGGTCTAGTAGCATGGCCACCCAGTACAGGTCATTCCCCTTGAGTTTTTTTATACGGGGGGTCCCTCAACAGGGTGGACTACATGAAAGAGGCCATCTGCACAAAGTTGGATCCAGACGTACTCTCCATCTCTTCTTGCTCTTCCTGAACGTGGGAACGTGGAGCAGCACAAGCCCCCTCTGACGGCTTCTGCGGTTGTTCTTCTGCCGCCGCCTCTTCCTCCTCCACAGAAACACCTTCCTCATCTGAGTCTGACTCCTCTCCTTCCCCACACGACTCCTCTTCTTCCTCCTCCTCCCCCCTCTGTGCTGCCGCAGGTGTCGAGGAAACATTTGGTTCAGATGAAAATCGCTCCCACGACTCCTCCTGCCGTAACTGTTCCTGTTCACGCTCCTTCACAGCTTCATCCACCACTCTACGCACGGCACGCTCCAGGAAGTAAGCGTAGGGGATCAAGTCGCTGATGGTGCCTTCAGCGCGACTCACCAGGTTGGTCACCTCCTCAGACGGCTGCATGATCCTGCATGCATTTCGCATCAGTGTCCAGTTCGGTGGCCAGAACATCCCCATCTTCCCAGATTGTGTCCTTCTACTGTAATTGTACAGGTACTGGGTGATGGCTTTCTCCTGGTCTAGCAGGCGAGAGAACATGAGCAGGGTGGAATTCCAGTGAGTCGGGCTATCGCAAATGAGGCGTCTCACCGGCAAGTTGTTTCTCCGCTGAATGTCCGCAAAGCGTGCCATGGCCGTGTAAGACCGCCTGAAATGCCCACAAAACTTCCTGGCCTGCTTCAGGACGTCCTCTAAGCCTGGGTACTTTGCACGACCAGATTCCGCTTTGAATTCGGGAAAGCTAACACATGTACCCTGCATGGCACATGCAGGGTACATGTGTCAGCTTTCCCAAATTCAAAGCGGAAAGGAGATTGCTGCCATTGTCACACACCACGTTGCCAATCTCCAGCTGGTGCGGGGTCAGCCATTGCTCCACCTCTTTGTTAAAGAGAGAATGAAGAGAGTATAAAACTCGCTTCAGCTCTTATATTCAGCAGGGGCATGTGTGCCCCTGCTAAAACGCCGCTATCCCGCGGCTGAACGGGGGTCCCTTACCCCCCAAATCCCCTTGTCTACTCGCGGGGATCTCTTCCTGTTTGAGGCAGGGCTAATGCATGCAGCCCTGCCTCACACGCGTCTATCAGCGCGTATCTCCGCCTCTCCCAGTCATCCTTCACTGAGAGGGGTGGGGGAGAGGCTGCGATGCGCCGCTGATAGTCGGTGCTGAGAGGCAGGGCTGCAGCTGTTAGCCCTGCCTCAACAGCAGCAAAATCTACGACCAAGTTGGTCATAGATTTTGCAAGGGGGGATTTGGGGAGTAAGGGACCCCCGTTCAGCCAAGGGATAGCGGCGTTTTAGCAGGGGCAAATATGCTCCTGCTGAATATAAGCTCTGAAGCGAGATTTATTCTCGCTTCAGAGTCTCTTTAAGAGCAGCCAGGAGAGCTGGTCCAGTGTGACTCTCCGCTTTAAGGCAAGACATGTCTAAAATGGCGTGACACCGTCGTACCTGGCATGTAGCGTAGGCTCTGGGGAGATGGGGCTGTGTAGCTGGAGAGGAGGAGATGGCAGCACCACTAGAGTTGAACTGCCACTCAGCCAAGGAGGAGGATGATAGCGAAGAGGATGTAGCAGGAGGAGAAGGAGAGGAGGTGGCAGGAGGCCTGCCTGCAAGCCGTGGAGGTGTCACAAGTTGGTCCGCTGCGCAGCCACGTACTCCCTGCTTGCCATCGGTCACCAGGTTGACCCAATGGGCTGTGTACGTAATGTAGCGGCCCTGCCCGTGCTTGGCAGACCAGGCATCCATGGTCAGGTGGACCCTTGACCCAACGCTCTTCGCAAGAGATGACACCACTTGCCTCTCAACTGCATGGTACAGTTTGGGTATGGCCTTTTGTGAAAAATAATTGCGGCCTGGTATCTTCCACTGCGGTGTCCCAATGGCCACATATTTACGGAAAGCCTCTGACTCCACCAGCTTGTATGGAAATAGCTGGCGAGCTAATAGTTCCGCCACGCCAGCTGTCAGACACTGGGCAAGAGGGTGACTGGCAGAAATTTGCTTCTTCCTTCAAAGACTTCCTTCACGGACACCTGGCTACTGCTGTGGGCAGAGGAGCAGCAACCGCTCAAGGGCAGAGGCGGTGTGGAGGAGGGTGGCTGTGAAGGTGCAAGGGAGAAAGCGGCTGAAGATGCTGCACCTGAAGGAGGAAGAGGAGAAGGAGGGTGGCTTGTATTTTGGGTGCTGCTTTTCCTCAGGTGTTCTTCCCATTGCTGTTTGTGCCTTTTCTCCAGGTGGCTTCGTAAAGCACTTGTCCCTACGTGAGTGTTGGCCTTTCCACGGCTCAATTTTTGGAGGCAGAGAGAACAGATGGCTTTGCTCCGATCTGAGGTACACACGTTAAAAAATGTCCAAACCGCTAAGCCCCCCTGGGGTGATGGCACTATGGTGGCATCAGCAGCTGACCTTGAAGGGCATGTTGGCTGGATGTCCATAGCTGGCGATACATGGCACCGGACACTGCCCCCAGCTGTTTCTGAGGACGAGCTCCCTCTGCTTCTTTCATGGACTTGTCTCCTTCTACTCCTCTCTGGCTCCCACTCTGAACTGTCCCCCTGGTCATCTCCTCTATTGGGAACATACGTGGCATCCGTATAATCGTCATCATAATCCTCCTGCCCAGCTTCGCTTTCCTCGGGCCAGGTCCGCACGAAATCACAGAAACACCACCTCTCACAGACCTGCCGGTGCCAGGTGGCCTTCCTCTGGGTCTGCCTCTACCTCTTCCTTTACCTGTTTTGTCCATTTTGTCCATCTCGGGGGGATGCTAGGTATATGCAGTGAGGTGGGTTCACTGAACACAAAGGTAGTTAGATGCAGTGAGTTGAATTCACCGAACACAAAGGTAGTTAGATGCAGTGAGGTGGGTTCACTCAACACAAAGGTAGTTAGATGCAGTGAGGTGGGTTCACTCAACACAACAGCTAGCTATATGCAGTGAGGTGGGTTCACTGAACACTAAAGGTAGTTAGATGCAGTGAGGTGGGTTCACTGAACACTAAAGGTAGTTAGATGCAGTGAGGTGGGTTCACTCCACACAATAGGTAGTTATATGCAGTGAGGTGGGTTCACTGAACACTAAAGGTAGTTAGATGCAGTGAGGTGGGTTCACTGAACACTAAAGGTAGTTAGATGCAGTGAGGTGGGTTCACTAAACACTAAAGGTAGTTAGATGCAGTGAGGTGGGTTCACTGAACACTAAAGGTAGTTAGATGCAGTGAGGTGGGTTCACTTTACACTAAAGGTAGTTAGATGCAGTGAGGTGGGGTCACTGAACACTAAAGGTAGTTAGATGCAGTGAGGTGGGTTCACTCAACACAAAGGTAGTTAGATGCAGTGAGTTGGGTTCACTTAACACAACAGCTAGGTAGATGCAGTGAGGTGGGTTCACTGAACACTAAAGGTAGTTAGATGCAGTGAGGTGGGTTCACTGAAAACTAAAGGTAGTTAGATGCAGTGAGTTGAGTTCACCGAACACAAAGGTAGTTAGATGCAGTGAGATGGGTTCACTCAACACAACAGCTAGCTATATGCAGTGAGGTGGGTTCACTGAACACTAAAGGTAGTTAGATGCAGTGAGGTGGGTTCACTGAACACTAAAGGTAGTTAGATGCAGTGAGGTGGGTTCACTCAACACAAAGGTAGTTAGATGCAGTGAGTTGGGTTCACTTAACACAACAGCTAGGTAGATGCAGTGAGGTGGGTTCACTGAACACTAAAGGTAGTTAGATGCAGTGAGGTGGGTTCACTGAACACTAAAGGTAGTTAGATGCAGTGAGGTGGGTTCACTCCACACAATAGGTAGTTATATGCAGTGAGGTGGGTTCACTGAACACTAAAGGTAGTTAGATGCAGTGAGGTGGGTTCATTTAACACAACAGCTAGCTATATGCAGTGAGGTGGGTTCACTGAACACTAAAGGTAGTTAGATGCAGTGAGGTGGGTTCACTGAACACTAAAGGTAGTTAGATGCAGTGAGGTGGGTTCACTCCACACAATAGGTAGTTATATGCAGTGAGGTGGGTTCACTGAACACTAAAGGTAGTTAGATGCAGTGAGGTGGGTTCACTGAACACTAAAGGTAGTTAGATGCAGTGAGGTGGGTTCACTAAACACTAAAGGTAGTTAGATGCAGTGAGGTGGGTTCACTGAACACTAAAGGTAGTTAGATGCAGTGAGGTGGGTTCACTGAACACTAAAGGTAGTTAGATGCAGTGAGGTGGGTTCACTCCACACAGTAGGTAGTTATATGCAGTGAGGTGGGTTCACTCAACACAAAGGCTTGATTCACAAAGCCGTGCTAACTGTTTAGCACGGGTGTGCTAAACAGTTAGCATGTGAAGTGCTACACAGCTAGGTAGATGCAACACAACAGCAAGGTAGATGCAGTGAGGTGGGTTCACTGAACACTAAAGGTAGTTAGATGCAGTGCGGTGGGTTCACTGAACACTAAAGGTAGTTAGATGCAGTGAGGTGGGTTCACTGAACACTAAGGGTAGTTAGATGCAGTGAGGTGGGTTCACTCAACACAAAGGTAGTTAGATGCAGTGAGGTGGGTTCACTTAACACATCAGCTAGGTAGATGCAGTGAGGTGGGTTCACTGAACACTAAAGGTAGTTAGATGCAGTGAGGTGGGTTCACTGAACACTAAAGGTAGTTAGATGCAGTGAGGTGGGTTCACTCCACACAAAGGTAGTTAGATGCAGTGAGGTGGGTTCACTGAACACTAAAGGTAGTTAGATGCAGTGAGGTGGGTTCACTGAACACTAAAGGTAGTTAGATGCAGTGAGGTGGGTTCACTGAACACTAAAGGTAGTTAGATGCAGTGAGGTGGGTTCACTGAACACTAAAGGTAGTTAGATGCAGTGAGGTGGGTTCACTGAACACTAAAGGTAGTTAGATGCAGTGAGGTGGGTTCACTGAACACTAAAGGTAGTTAGATGCAGTGAGGTGGGTTCACTGAACACTAAAGGTAGTTAGATGCAGCGAGGTGGGTTCACTCAACACAACAGCTAGGTAGATGCAGTGAGGTGGGTTCACTCAACACAAAAGTAGGTATATGCAGTGATGAGGTGGGTTAACTAAACACAACATGTAGTAGTAGGTTTATGCAGTACTGGGTAGTACAATGTGCAGCTCCCTGTCACACACACAAGTAGTCACTGAATGTGCTGCTGGGCTGCTGGCAGTGGCACACACACAGTATGAATTAACAATGCTGTCTATGCAACACAAGTGTCAGTTTGACACACGGAAAAAATATGATGATCACAAGAACAGGATTAGCTCTGAAAAGAGCTGTTGAATGAGGGGTGCTATTAAAGCAATAAGATTCAGCCAGGAGCAAGCTAACACAAGCCAAGAGCCTGACTAATCTGTCCCTAGGAGAAAAGTATGCAGCAGCTCGCCCTAGTCTGTCTATTTGCAGGCACACGAGTGAGTGTAATGGCCGCCGGAGCCTGCCAGGGCTGAGTGTAGCCGGATTGGCTACAATGTGCCTGCTGACTGTGATGTAGAGGGTCAAAGTTGACCCTCATAGAGCATTATGGGGTGAATCGAACTTCCGGGAAAGTTCGCCTTCGCCGGCGAAGGCGAACCACCCGAAATTCGCCTGGAACCGTTCGCCGTTCTCTATCCTAAACACATGAGATCTATCTGATGATAGATCTGCTAATCTAACGAGTGTATGGCCACCTTGGTTTGGTAGAATGGCCTCAGTAAAAATGAATCTCCTACCCCGCTTTCTATATACCAATGTCTGCCTATCGATTTCCAGCCTCCTTCTTACATACTCTACAAACTCAGATTAATAAATTTATCTGGGGACACAAGCCGCCATGTATTAAACAAACTACTTTATCTATCCCCAAAGAATTCGGTGGGATGGGCCTTCCAGACCTATTCAAGTAATTGAGTGGTCTAACACTGCTTCTCCCAAGAAATGGATGTCAATTGAACAGGAGATGTCTCAGCGTCCTGTCCCGACTTTAGTTTGGTCAGGTGCCTCCAGTCAAAAAATAACTGCCTGGGGTAACCCTCTTTTATCCACTACGCTGAAGAGTATGAGGAGATATCTTCCAGCTTTGGGCGTATCATCATTTCCTAGCAAGCTTACTCCACTTCTCTCTAATCCAAATTTTCTTTCTGCCATGGATATCCCCTTTTTGCATAACTGGCCTGATTGTGGTTGCCCCAGAGTAGAAGATTTTTTATCCCAGGGAGTGATTAAATACCATTCTGAGATGCTTGCTCTTAGAGGTGACATACGCCTTTCTAACTGGCAATATTTCCAAAAACGCTCTTACCTGAACTCCCTTAAAAAGTTTGACTGGAGGAAGCCTCTATCGCCATTTGAAAACTTGGTGGTGAGTTCGCTTCCACACAGACACCTCATTTCACAAATTTACCAGATACTACTGATAAATTAAAATGTCAAGCTGCCTGGGAGGGGGATCTGGGTCGGGAGATAGATGAGGACCAGTGGCAGAACATTTTTGTGCTAAATCATAAAGTGTCATTAAACGTTTCTACACAGGAGGTGGGATATAAGATCCAGGTGGTACAGAACTCCCAGGGTTCTCCACAGTGGCGTAGCAATAGGCGGTGCAGAGGTAGCGACCGCATCGGGACCATTGGCAAGAGAGGCCCCGAAGGGTCCACCCTCTATCACAGTATTAGCTCTCTATTGGTCCTGTGCTGGTAATAATCACTTCTATAGATGCTTTAAATAGTAGTAATCCTTAACACACTGTTCCCCATTCCCTTCTTGCACCTCTGACTCTGTGTTTGTGCTTGGCAGGTTTTGGTACGCCGTATCAATTGCAATGTATAGAGTGCTTGGGGGAGGGGGGGGGGGGGCATGTATAACTTGCACCGGGGCCCTTAGCTACTTAGCTACACCACTGGTTCCCCATAAGATGTTCCCAACAGTCTCGGATAATTGCTGGAGATGTGGAGCTCCAGATAGTGGGATCTTTCATATCTTCTGGTCTTGCCCCTCTCTCAAAACGTATGGGAATCCATACACCGACTAACTGAAAAGGTTACTTGTTCCACCATAAGCTTCCAACCTAGTACCCTTCTTTTGCATGACTCAGAGACTTCAGTGAAAGTTTACAAAAAATCGCTCATTGTTCATCTTCTCAATGTTGCCAGAGCTTTGATCCCCTGAACTGGAAATCACCTCATTCTCCTTCCATTAAGGCCTGGCTCCAAATAATAGATACAATTGAGATGATGGGGAGAATGATTCTCATGTCACAAGACCGCTCAGAGCACTACACAATTACCTGGTCGGTTTGGTCTGAATTTCAGTGTATGATGAATACAAACAAATTATGTCACCCTGACTCCCCTCTCGCTTTCCATTTCTCTATTCCTCCTCTTTTCCGGCACATGGGACAGCCAAGGATTACCATGGTAAAGGGAGACCCTACTGATTCTGATATCTAGAATGTATGCAAGCAAAGGTGTCTTTTCCATCTTTTGCTTTTTCGTTCTGTTTTTCTTACCACAGTTTTATGCCTTGGCAATTGTTGATTTACACTTTTATACCTACTGCGAATTGTTTTTGATACAGTATGTCCAATGTTAACTATGTTGCTCTGCTACTGTTCTATATGATAATGATTATTTGTTACACATTTATTGTCATTGCCTATGTGAAAAAAAAATAAATAAGTGAAAACTTATCGCCACACATCGATCAGTATTTTAAGTGTTAATTTAATAAAGAAGCTTGCCTTATTTAGGTGCAGTGATAAGTTTTCATAGTGAGAATGTTGTCTTATCACTCTATTCCTTTAATTATCGTCTCTGTAGTTATTTTCACATGCAGTACACAGGGAGGGGAGGAGCTCATCCCCTCTTGCTGCCAGGACGATTACAGCTAGCCTGGGTAGGACAACCAGGAAAGGAGAGAGAGAGAGACTGTGACTGTGTATGCAGGGCTGTTTCTAGGCTAAATTGCACCCTGGGCAAGGGTGTAAAAATAGTGCACCACCATGGAGCCAGATATAGGTGCCCGCAGTATAGGTTAGCCAGGTCTTGTTTCCCCCAGTATAGTTAGCCAGCTATAGGTCCCCCCCCCCCCCCCAGTATAGGTAGCCAGGCAAAGTTGCCCCCAGTATAGGTTAGTTAGGTAGGTGCCTCTAGTATAGGATAGCCTGAATAATTTTCACCAGTATACACTCACCTAAAGGATTATCAGGAACACCTGTTCAATTTCTCATTAATGCAATTATCTAATCAACCAATCACATGGCAGTTGCTTCAGAGCATTTAGGGGTGTGGTCCTGGTCAGAATGGGAAAGAAAGGTGATTTAAGCAATTTTGAGCGTGGCATGGTTGTTGGTTCCAGACGGGCCGGTCTGAGTATTTCACAATCTGCTCAGTTACTGAGATTTTCACGCACAACCATTTCTAGGATTTACAAAGAATGGTGTGAAAAGGAAAAAACATCCAGTATGTGGCAGTCCTGTGTACAAAAATGCCTCATTGATGCTAAAGGTCAGAGGAGAATGGGCCGACTGATTCAAGCTGATAGAAGAGCAACGTTGACTGAAATAACCACTCGTTACAACCGAGGTATGCAGCAAAGCATTTGTGAAGCCACAACACACACACCCTTGAGGTGGATGGGCTACAACAGCAGAAGACCCCACCGGGTACCATTCATCTCCACTACAAATAGAAAAGAGAGGCTACAATTTTCACAAGCTCAACGAAAATGGACAGTTGAAGACTGGAAAAATGTTGCCCGGAGGAAACCCACGCAGACACAGGGAGAGCATACAAACTCAGATGTTGGCATAGCAACGAGAGTGCTAACTATTGCGCCACCATGCTGCCTAGTAGCAACAGAACATGTTGCTAGCCTTCACGTTCTGCACAGTGCTGGCCCTGCAATGTCCTCTGAGGGATTGGGGGGGGGGGGAACAGAAATTTTGCTATGGGGCCCCATAATTTCTAGCTACACCACTGGTTGCTATGTCAACATATGAGTTTGTATGCTCTCCCTGTGTCTGCATGGGTTTCCTCCGGGCACTCCGGTTGCCTCCCACATCCCAAAAACATACAGATGGATTAATTGACTTCCCCCTAAATTGGACCTAGACTATGATACATACACTACATGATACATACATAGAATGGGACTATGGTAGGGACTAGATTGCGAGCCCCTCTGAGGAACAGTTAGTGACAACAAGACAATATACTCTGTACAGCGCTGCAGCAAATGTTGGCGCTATATAAATAATAATAATACTACTAATAATAATAATAATGTGTGGATGGAAAGGCAGATGGATCAGCACACAAGTGCCATTACATGGGCGAGGGCAAGGTAAGTGGGAAGAATAGTGCACTGAGGCTAAGCTGAGTTGTTCCACAAAGCTGATAGCTTGTCCTTTAACTTTGGGGGCTGCTGTATACATGCTGGATTCTGGGCACAGACAGGGCCGGCGCTACCATAGAGGCAAAGGAGGCAGCTGCCCCAGGGCCCCAGAGCTTGTAGGGGCCCCCAGTGGCTACAAGAGGAAATTTGTTTTTAAATCGGCCTTATAGTTTTTGAGAAAATCGATTTTAAAGTTTCAAAGGAAAAAAAATACACATTTAAAAACCTGCCGACTTTAATGGTTGATAGCAAATCCACCTTAAATGCTAGAAACCCTACATTTGCAGGATATGTTAAGGAGATCATTAGGAATAAGAGGAAAAAACAATTTTTCAAAAAGACCTTATAGTTTTTGAGAAAATCGATTTTAAAGTTTCGAAGGAAAAAAGTATACTTTTAAATGCGGTAAATGTTACTTTTAGTAGCAAACCTAACGGTAGTGTAATTTTACATGCATCAAACAAAAGCGCAAAAAATTTCCTGACAGGGTTTCCAGGGGGTCTATACGCAGCCGCAGCGCTTTGGCCAGGAATCGCTATACAGCCGCAATATGGCTGTATGAAGATCCCTTGCATTTTTTCCTATTTTCCCAATTTTTTTTTTATGTCTAGAGTGTGGGAATTTTTTTTTTTTTTAAATTATGTGGGGTCCCCCCTCCTGAAAATTTTTAACCCCTTGTCCCCCATGCAGGCTGGGATAGCCAAAATGTGGAGCTCCGACCGATTGGGACTTCACACCCTGACTATACCAGCTGCAAAAAAGGTCCCCTAATGCCGATTTTTGTTCCGGGGTATATGTTGGGGGGGCCCCCCAGGTTTATTTTGCCCTGGGGCCCCATTGTTGCTTAAACCGGCCCTGGGCACAGACAGTCATTACTGCCCAAGTTTTATCTAGCATGCAGCTTATACAGCTATATGGCATAGAGAGAGTTAACAGTAATCATTACATTGCCTAGTGTAGATCAAACACAAAAGAGCTTATTTGTTTACCTTTCTGAGGACAGTGCACACAGTCCCCCATAAACATGTCCAGGGTCGGACTGGGACACTGGGGGCCCACCAAAGAAATTTCAACCTGGGGCCCACACATTCCATGATTGCGGCGAAAAAAAGGGCGTGACCATGCACCGGAAGGTGGGCGTGGTCATGATGTATTATGGACAAGGCCAAATGTACATGATCTTAGCAGCATTGTAATTCAGAGACACTGCTGTGCAGCAAAACTTTGCATAGAGTCCCCTCCTTCAATGTAAAGTAATGTCCTACTTTGCAGAGGTTGCGACCGCAGAGGTTGCAACCGCATCGGGGCCCTTGGGCCAAAGGGGCCCCGAAGGGCCCTCCCTCAACTACAGTATTACCTCTCTATTGGTCCTGTGCTCATTATAATCACTTCTATAGATACTTTGAACAGTGGTAATCATTAACAAGCTATTCCCCATCCCCTTCTTGCACCTCTGACACTGCAGTTGCCATTGGCAGGTTTTGGTGCGTCGTATCATTTGTTATGTGTAGAGTGCTTTGGGGGCCCCATTGTAAAATTTGCATCGAGGCCTACAGCTACTTAGCTACGCCACTGCTCTCAGCATGAGTGATTACAGCTCTGAGAGGAGAATTTTTGTGCTGCAGGCAGCAATTGGAGCTCTGTCAGACAAGGAGGGGGGGCCCCCAGATACCTGGAGGGGGGGCCCACCGAGGGAAAAAACTGTACTACTGTGGCCCAGTCCGACCGTGAACATGTCACTTTTTCCAGATACAGATAACTGCTGTCTCAGAGAAGGACAGCTGGTGAGGAGAGAGTCTGGAGGAGGGGCTGTCAGACACCAGAAGAGATGAGGAAGATACTTTCCTTGTTGCAGCTCACATTATCACAGCGTTCTATGCCTGCACTGCACTATATGGTAGAGGCACAGAAGCTGCATACATCAACCGCTACTATGTGAAAAGAATAAGTGGCTTGAGGGGGCCTATGCACGGATGTTGTGCTTTTATGTTTTATAATTGTATTAAAAAAAAGAAAGTGATCTGCTGCTGGGAGGGGCCCCATAGTGGCAGAGGGCCCCATAGCAATTAATATCCCTGCTGTAGTGATTCCTACATCACTGGTAAGAATGAAGATGTGTTTTTCTTAGATGGCCAGAAATCACTGGGGCATGCTCTGTTAGAGGAAAAGATTTGATAGGAAAGCTCTGTCTGTTAGTGAATGGGGATATTTGATAGGACAAGAGCTAGAGAATGTTCTGGCATGTTATATATATATATATTTCTCTACTAAAAATGTGTTCGATTGACTTTATTCCCATCCTTTAAATTTATAGATTACTAATTTTAAAATGTTAAAGCAGAATATAACCCTGCATTTCAACTTTGCTCTAAAACATTATTTAAAGTATATTATATGCAACCAGCATTTTTTTTTTACTAGACCAGCATTGAAAGGGTCACACAGAGCTTTAAAGTTCCTGGAAAGAACTGCAGATGCATCCGAAGCTTACATAGATACATTTTGTTTACATAAATGTATCGAAGTGTGGAATATGACTCACTCTCTCTGACTGAGAAGGAGCTGGAGGACAGCCAAAGAGTGTGTAACATTTCTCACTTGTTACTTCTATTTAGTTAAATGTATCTTTCTGAACAACTGCATATCTCTCCACGGAACTTTAAACCTATGTGTTTAACCCTTCCAATGCTGGGCTAGTAAAAAAAAAATGCTGGTTGCATATAATATGCTGTAAATAATGTTTTAGAGCAAAGTTGAAATGCAGGGTTATATTCCGCTTTAATATGACGGGAAATGAACCAGGATAGAAAGGACCAGTGTGGTTTGAATTATAAAACAACATATTTTCCTTATGAAATCTTTATGGTATGCGTGACTAGGGATGTGACGGGGCGTGATCATGGGTGTGGCTTAAGTTTCCCTCTTTTTCATTTTAAGAAGTTGGGAGATATGGATTTATTAACACAAGTGCATGTGAAATGGAGGGAAATCTATTGAAAATGTGAAACTATTGATAAGTGTGCTGCTTTTTATTTTCTTTTGGTTGTGATAAATCTGCTCCAATTAACTTTGATTCTGATTGGTAAGTTCTGAGTAGGTGTGCATATACAGTAAATTTGTTCTCCCTGCTTAAAAGCCTTGTTACGCAATCTTGATTTTCTTAATAAATTACCGTTTATGTTGTTGTTTAGCTACTGTAATGAAGAAAAGAAAATTTAGGGTGTATATACACATCCAATTTGAATTGGCCAATTATCTCCCAATTTTTACATCTCCCATGTAGTATGAGAGATTACCTACTAAATTTGCTCATGGTCGATACAGCCACAAGATGCAAAGCCTAGTCCACCTAATCGCACACACTTGTAACCCTGTCATTACAAGACAAGTTAATTTTGGCACATAACAATATTTCTTCTCAAGTCTACACATTTTTGCACAGGTAGGTCTGCCAAGCACCTTCATTGAGCAGTAGCTCATCATTAACAAATAAAGGCTCTAACAGAAGTAAATGCACTTTGGGTGCATACACACACCCAATTTTGATTGACCGATTTTGATTATCCCTCATACTACATGGAGGATCAAGATTGTGTGTGTCTATACACCCTTAAATCTAAAAATTATTTATACGAGCCTGGATGCAGTGTCTATTCTTTGCAACTCATAGCTGCAGTGGTGGAAATGTCACCCTGGCCACCACAATGCATGCTGGGAGATGTAGTACATTAAAGTGCCTACATCCCCTGTGGTTACATTAATGTACTACAGTGTGCATTGCAGTGGCCGGGGAAGGGGGGGGGGACACTTCCATTAGATGGAGCAGCCTACAGCATACAGGGACAATGTGGGTGCTCTGCTCTGCTCTGCTATTTGTTGTTTAAGGACTGTTACTTTTCGGTTTTTATTTCATTTAAATAGGAGTAAAACAAATCTTTAAAACACTTTTTTGGCTCTGGTTTGCATATAAAAAAAGGTTTTATTTACTTTACAGCTCCCCAATGTTACTTAAAATGTATACTTTATAAGAAAATGGAAAAAACGGGTTGCTGGTCGGGTACACTGCAAAGTATTATTCAAAAATACAAGATGTTCCGCACTATGGAAAATGTCAGGAGGACGTGTTCGGAAGCCAAAATTAACACCTGTGCTGGCCAGGAGGATAGTGAGAGAGGTGAAAAAGAACCACCAAGGCCATCCTGGTGAATCTGGGCTCTGCTAGTGGCAAACTGGCAATGTCTCAAGGCAGACAATCCAACGGACACTGCACACTGCTGGGTTCCACGGACGCAGACCAAGGAGGATGCCACTTCTCCAGATAAGGCACACAAAAGCTCACTTGGTCTTTGCAAATGTTCATCTGGACAAAGAAAAATACTTCTGGTCTTCTGTGTTATGGTCAGATGAAACAAAAATTGAATAGTTTGATCACAATGATGTTTCCTTCATTTGGCATAAAAAAGGAAAGGGAATGAATAATTTTGGACTGGACACTTTTTGCTCAACTGTAAATAAAAGCTAAGAATTTTTTCCCCACAATAATGCCTCCTGTACACGTCTTATTATCTTTTGGGAGACACCTATGTCATTTCCCATAAACAAAATTACTTGCTAGTTAAATAAAAGTAACTTTAAGTCAAAAGTTGCCAGGGTTAGGAATAATTATGGGCTGCACTGTATTGTCCCTGTTTAGCTCTCTGAAATGCCACTCGGCTGGCGGTTATGCTGGACTGCCTGGCTGGTGGCTATGCTATGCTGTGCTGGCCTGGCTGGTGGTGATGCTGTGCTGGCATTGCTGGCAGTGATGCTGTGCCGGTCTGGCTGACGGTGATGCTGTGCCAGCTTGGCTGGCGGTGATGTTGAGCCGGCCTGGCTTAGCTAGGTTACTTGCTGGGGGCTTTGCTGGGCTGGGCAATTTGCTGGGGGCATTTGCTTTACTAGGCTTTGCATGGCTGTATGCATTGCTGGGCTGGGACCAGGAGGCTTTGCTATGCTGGGGGTTTGCTTTGCTTGAGGCTGTGCTTTGCTGTGCTGGGGCCCTGGGGCTTTGCTTGGCTGTAGATAGGTAGGTGCCCCAGAATAGGTTAGATAGGCAGGTAGGTGCCTCCAGTATAGGTTGGATAGGTATGCTCAGGGCAGTTTCTAGGCTAAATTGCACCCAGGGCGAGGGTGTGACTCGCAAATTTTTACTCTTTAGGGACAGTCACACAGCCACAGGTCACAAGTAGATCTGCCTACTTACTAGTGACCACCCGCTCATCCAGGAGGAATCAGGGACCAGGAAAACACACAGTTGAAGAGAGCCATGAAAGCCGACTCCTCCATGGGCGCCGCGCACTGACAGCCTGCAGTACCGCTACAGGACATCAAGTGTTATCACGCGGTGGTGCTGATGACTTGTTGTCTGATGTAGGCAGCCCAGGAAGGGAGTCAAGAAGGTGATCGACCTGGTAATCTTTCTTCTTCTATTTGAGTGCACCGCGTGTCACCAGCTCGCTATCGGTTATGTCCTCCTGCCTACGCCCCCCTTCTTCTACTTGCCGGTCTGCGCCCAAGGCGGTCGCCCTGCCCACACTGCCCAAGAAACAGCCCTGGGTATGCTCCCCAGTAAAGGTTAGATAAGTAGGTGCCTCCATTGCATGTCCTGGACTTTCACTGTTCCACCATTAGGTAGCTCTATGCTATCTGGAAACAGCTCTGCCACTGCAAAGGTTGCTTGTGTGGATTTTGCATTTCAATCATGCAGCAGGTGTGTCCTCCTTATATAATAGCCATGCAAGGAGCAAACTGTGCCAGAACTTTGTGCTCAAAGGCTTGGGTATCTGGACAATCCTGGTTCTCTAGTGATCCTTGCATTTATGTATCTGTAAGGCCAGATACACATTATAAGCACCTTTTTAAGGGCTTGCAATTGATTGGCGCTTGCTGAGCGCTTGTTAAAAAATCACTCCCATTCACTTTCATTAAAATAGCGGTAAAATTGCCACGATCGTGTATGTGAAAAACGTATGCGATCGCTGAGATTTTTACGCGATTTTTACTGCATTTTAATGAAAGTGAATGGGAGCAATTTTTTTAACAAGCGCTCAGCAAGCACTCATCAAACGCAAGCACTCACAAAAGCACCGCGCGTGTCCCCGATGTCCGCGCAGTCCCTTCTCTGCACTGGGCTCTGGCTGGCTTCACTTACTTCCTGTCAGGGGAAGTTTAAACAGTAGAGCACCCTCTACTGTTTTAACTTCCCCCAACAGGAAGTAAAGTAAAGCTGGAGCCCAGAGCAGAGAAGAGACAGCGGAGACCGGGGTACTCGTGCCGGACGGATCAGGTAATGTATGCCGGGGCGGTAGCTCCACAGATCGTGAATCGATTTCATAGTGAAATCGATTCAAAATCTGTTTGCAGTGTAGGCAGCCAATAGATCCCTCTTTGATCAGATTAGATCACAGAAGGATCTATCTGCTGGTCGATCTAGTGGCAATCGACCAGTGTATGGCTGTCTTTAGTCTAACCATACATGTCAAACTCTGGCCCGCAGGCCAAATCTACCCCTCAGAGCCATTAAATTTGTCCCTCAATGGTTTCCCCACTTTCCCCACTGCAAGTTTGGCCCACTTTAGACCACCAGGGAAGCTATATTGAAGGTGAAGCCCTAGAACACCAGGGAAGCCATATGGGGGAGGTAGTGGGAAAGCACTAAACACTAGGGAACTGTATAAGGGAGGGTAGGGGCCTCTAAACTTGAGGGAACTGTATAGGGGCTGGATGGGGGCCATTAGACACTAGGGAACTTTATAAGGGAGGAAGGTGGTCAGTAGACATTGAGGTTGACCCACGACTAGGTCCCAGTGTACAATTTCGGTCCACTTTGTATTTGAGTTTGACAACCCTGTTATAAACCCTGGTCTAAATGTACTGCATGTAGTCATGAAATTGTTGACACCCCAGAAATGTTTCCAGAAAATCAAGTATTTCTCACAGAAAAGTTTTGCAGTGATATATATTTTGCTATACACATGCTTATTCCCTTTGTATGTATCAGAACAAAAAGCAAAAAAAGGAGGAAATAAAGCGAATTGGACCTAATGTCACACAAAACTCCAAAAATGAACTGGGCAAAAGTATTGGCACCCTAAACTTAATATTTGGTTGCATACCCTTGAGAAAAAATCATTCACCTGGAATTTTGAACCACTCTTCCTTTTGCAAACTGCTCCGGGGTCTCTCTTATTGGAAGGGTGCTTTTTCCCAACAACAATTTTAACCACTTGAGGACCACAGTCTTTCTACCCCTTAAGGACCAGAGCCTTTTTTTCCATTCAGACCACTGCAGCTTTCACGGTTTATTGCTCGGTCATAAAACCTACTATCTAAATGAATTTTACCTCCTTTTCTTGTCACTAATACAGCTTTCTTTTGGTGCTATTTGATTGCTGCTGTGATTTTTAGTTTTTATTATATTCAGTAAAAAAGACATGAATTTTGTCAAAAAAATGTTTTTTTTTACTTTCTGTGCTGACCTTTTTCAAATAAAGTAAAATTTCTATATACATTTGTGTCCAAATTTATTCTGCTACATGTCTTTGATAAACAAAAATCCAATAAGTGTATATTTATTGGTTTGGGTAAAAGTTATAGCGTTTACAAACTATGGTGCCAAAAGTGAATTTTCCCATTTTGAAGCATCTCTGACTTTTCTGACCACCTGTCAGGTTTCATGAGGTGCTAAAATTACAGGATAGTATAAATACCCCCCAAATGATCATCACTATGAAAGATTTGGTTCACAGTGGATGTCTGTCTGGAAGAAACAGGAACATACATAATGTACAGTGCAGGGAAAGTCCTGTAATGCTAATCATTTCACCCCCAGTCTGCTTCCCTAGTAAAATGATTCAAATGATTCGGTTCAAAGATCCGTATTAGTGATTAGCGAACATCCAGATGTTCGGGTTCGGGGTGGTTCGGCCGAACATGCCCCCGATGCTCGGCATGTTCGGGCCGAACCCCGAACCCAACCCGAACATGTCCCTTTGGGGCCCCAATAGGGTCCCAGCATAAAGGGAGAGTATGCCCCGAGCGCGGGGGGGGGGGGGGTGTCGGAAATGCCCCCCACCCCTCACCGCTAAGCTCTCCCTTTTGCCGGTACCCTATAATGTTAAATTTAAGCCCCCCAAAAGTACCTGAGGAGGAGGGCAAGAAGCGGGCAGCCGGAGATGCTAGGTGCTAGTACCATCTGGTACTTCCGCCCTCTCTTGACGCACTTCCTGTTTACATTTGAAGTCGCGTCAAGAGAGCGCAGAAGTACCGCGATGACACGAACGAGGGTAGGCGTCATCTACATGATGACACGTACCCTCGTACGCATCATCGCGATACTATACGTTTGTATTGCGGTAGAACGGGGGTTAACAACTCGCCGGCGCTTCCGTACGGCCGGCGGGTTGATGTCACAGGTGGGCGGAGCCTATTGCCGGAGGATGCGCGCGCAATGAGCGCGCGATCCCCGGCAGGACAGAGCAGAACGACTCGGCAAGTGGTTAAGATCGCTCCAGAGGTGTTCAATGGGATTTAGATATGGACTCATTGCTGACCACTTTAGAACTCTCCAGCGCTTTGTTGCCATCCATTTCTGGGTGCTTTTTGATGAATGTTTGGGGTCATTGTCCTGCTGGAAGACCCAATATCTCAGACACAAACCCAGCTTTCAGAATCAGAATCAATTTTATTTCGCCAAGTAAGTTTGCACCTACAAGGAATTTGTCTTGGCAGTTGCTTAACAAACACAAACAAAAACAATAAAAGAACAGACAGTGTGTATATTACACGTCAAGGACATTATAAGTATAGTGGCAGTAAGCAATGTGAGAATTGTTAATTTACAGTTCTGTGCTGATTACTATCAAGTCCTAGCAGCTCTAACGTGGTTCAGCATTAAGTATGGCTACCGCTTGAGGAAAAAAGCTGTTCCTGTGTCTGGAGGTTTTGGTAGCGATTGACCGGAATCTTACTCCTGAAAGCATGCGTTGGAAGATGGAGTGAGCTGGGTGAGAGGGGTCAGAGGCAATTTTGGGTGCTCTTTTTCTGCACCTGCTAGCGTAAAGATCCTGCAGGGAAGGTAAGCTACAGCCAATTATCCTTTCCACTGTTCGGATGATGCGCTGCAGCCTCCCCTTTTCTAATGCTGAGCAGGAGCCGAACCATACAGTCATAGATGATGTTATGGTGGATTCAATAATTGCAGTGTAGAACTGCACCATTAAATTTTGAGGTAGGCCAAACTTTTTCAGCAGCCGTAGATGGTACATCCTCTGTTGCGCTTTCTTGACAATGGTGGCCGTATTGTTATCCCACTGGATACAGTGCAGCTCAAAATGCTTTGGTAATCCTCAGATTTCATGATGCCTTGCACAATTTCAAGGCACCCAGTGGGCAGCAAAACAACCCTAAAACATAATTGAAGCTCCACCATATTTCACTGTAGGTACTGTTCTTTTCTTTGTAGGCCTCATTCTGTTTTTCTGTTTCTGGTAAAACGTAGAATTATGTGCTTGGTCTCATCTGCCCACAAGATGTTTTTGCAGAAGGATTGTGGCTTACTCAAGTACATTTTGGCAAAATGTAGTCTTGCTTTTTTATGTCTCTGTGTCAACAGTGGGGTCCACCTGGGGCTCCTGCCATAGCTTTTCATTTCACTTAAATGTCGACAGATAGTTTGCACTGACACTGATGCTTCCTGAGCCTGCAGGACAGCTTGAATTTCTTTGGAACTTGTTTTGGGGCTGCTTATCCACCATCCAGACTATCCTGCGTTGCAGGCTTTCATCCATTTTTCTCTTCCATTTACACCCAGGAAGATTAACTACAGTGCCATGGGTTGCAAACTTCTTTATAATGTTGCGCACTGCAGACAAAAGGCTAATCTAGATCTCTAGAGATGGACTTGTAATCTTGAGATTGTTGATATTTTTCCAGAATTTTGGTTCTCAAGTCATCAGACAGTTCTCTTCTCTTCTTTTTGTTGTCCATGCTTAGTGTGGCAGACACCTTTCAGGTGCGATTTTTAAATTGCCCACACCTGTTACTTGCCCCAAGTGAGTTTAAAGGAGCATCACATGCTTGAAACAATCTTATTTATCCACAAATTTGGGGTGGCAATAATTTTGTCCAGCCCATTTTTGGAGTTTTGTGTGACATTATGTCCAATTTGCTTTTTTTCCCCCTTCTTTTTTGTTTTGTCCCAATACACAAAAAGGGAATAAATATATGCATAGCAAAACAGGTGTTACTGCAATACTTTTCTGTGAGAAATACTTGATTTTCTGGGAAAAAAATTCTGGGGTGCCAACAATTTCAGCCATGACTGTAATGCATCTACTTAGAACTGTCAGAACATTACTTTCTGCAGATACATATAAGTAAAAAAACACTTTGCAGATTATCATTCTTAAATATTTTATGCATAAATCACATACATAGGAAATATTTTAAGAATAATTTACTCACATGGATCAGCAGATTAATGTTGATCTATTTTATGCTCTTGATCTGCATATTTTGTCAGCTGAGTGACAGAAAGTATTATAGCCAGAGAACCAACAAGCCACACAACATATATTTTCTGGAGATAAACATTGACCCTGTTTAGTGTAACTTTTTACACTTATTAACTAAGCTATGTTCTCCTTATTAACATGCGTGCACTAGATTATTTTCCATTATTACAGTTTCAAAGACACATTTTTTGAATAACCTAGAAAGGAACATTATAACATTACCTGTTCTCTAACTCTCCTTTCCTCATAGCGATGTCGTTCATTATTTGACTTGCTAGTTCTCTCACTCAGTTTTTTTTGTTGCTGTGGGCCCCGTCCAAAGAACACATAGTTGACAAATGCATATTCCAACAGAGCCAGGAACACAAACACAAAACATCCCATAAGATAAACATCAATAGCTTTTACATATGGTATTTTAGGCAGTGTCTCTCTCAAGTGGGTGTTAATAGTTGTCATAGTGAGCACCGTTGTCACTCCTGAAATACAGAAGCATAAACACAAACATTACTTCATGCTGGTAGTTCCCATTTCCTAGTACTTCTATTTAGTTGAAACTTATTACATTATGCAGTTTTTCTACTATTTTCTGCAAGCATTTCCTCGTGGTACCTACCTAATGCTACCCTTGCAGCAGATGCATCATAATTGATCCAGAAGGAAACCCAGGACAGTATAGTAATTAAAACGGATGGCATGTAGGTCTGAAGAATGAAATATCCAATGTTTCTCTTGATACGAAAGCTCAATGACAAACGAGGATAAGAACCTGGGAAACAAAATGCATAAACAGATTTTATTAAAGGAATTAACAGAATATTTTTTACAGCTCCTCACACCTTACAATTTTCCAGTACAGCAAGTAATAACTGATATATATATATATATATATATATATATATATATATATATATATATATATATAAATATATATATATATATATATATATATATATATATATATATATATATATATATATATATATAGCCTAATTTAATTAGGGTCAACATACTTTGAGTACTTTTTCACATTGTAGTCTAGACAAGACAAGGGTTATCGGTAATTGGAGTGTGAACAGTTTCGCATATCCATAATATATAACCTCCATATTGACTTCAGCACCTTTCAGCTGTGCAAAAAGGACCACTATTGCAAAAATGTTAATTTGTTCCAGAGTACAATCCACTAAAAATATTTTTTCCTTATGTTGCTTTCACTTGCAGTAGGTTGTAAAAAACTGATAGATCTAACAGGTTTGGGCAGAGACATAGCACAAAATTTAGAAGCACTTTGACTTTCAAATCAACAATCTTGTGTTTTTGTTTTCTTTTGCTGTTGTGTATATCTGCTAGCTGTAACATCTGTAGGAATGGCGGCTGGGGACACGCAGGGTGTACCCGCAGCCGCCTTTGCTTCCTCTTCTCAGACCTCATCCGTTCCGTCGGCGTCTAGCACGCCGGGAACGGTATTGTCATCTGCTCATAGGGTCGCTGTCTCGGAGACAGGACCTTTATGCTGGGAGAAGGCGCGTCAGCTGCCCTGCCGGTCGGCTGACGTCAGAGATGACTCTCGACGCTCAGATTGGCTGTTCCGAGATTGGCGTGGCTGAGACTCTTCCTCTGCTTCATAAAGCCTTCGTTCACCATTCGCAAACTGTCTGCTGTGGTGAATACTTTGTGTTAGCTCAGACCTTAGACTAGTTCCCAGGTGTTGAAACCAAGGACTTCACACCAGACTAGGAATTGTGATATTGTTATTGATTACTTGTGTATGATTCTGGCTATACTCTGACCTCGCATTTGCTTACTGATTCTGTACTTCCGCCTAGCTGATCCTTGTTGCTGAACTTCTGCCTGACTACCTACTATCCTCTTGCCTATCGCTCTGTACTGATATTACCTCTCTGTTGCCGAACCTTGCCTGTCTGACCACTCCTCTCACCAGTGGGCCCTTGCCACTGGTGAGGTGTTTATATATGCCCACCAGCAACTCTGGTGAGGTGACACTTGTTTCTGATAGTCCCTTGCCAGCTCCTCTGGGTTTGTTAAACTATATAGTTACCGTATCTGATAGTACTTTACCTCTGGTAAAGTCTTGTTAATTAATACTGTCTTATCACTGAAAGTACCTTGCCAGCTCCACTGGTAAGGTGTTGCCAAACTATCTCGTTCTGTTGTAGCTAGGACCCACCAGATCCTCTGGTGAGGGCTAGCGCTGATTCCAGTTAGTACCCACCAGTTACTCTGGTGACGTTCAGAGTTAGTATATAGCTCCAGTGACTGATAGTACCTTGCCAGCTCCTCTGGTAAGGGCTAGCTAAACTACTCAGTCACTTGTGCTGTTAGTACCTTACCAGCTCCTCTGGTAAGGTTTAGCCAAACTGCTTTTACTCTCTCTTTTGCTTATACTTTACCAGCTCCTCTGGTAAAGGTCTATTGTTTATATTTCTGTTGTTGTACTCTCCAGCTCCACTGGAGAAGTATATACTGTTGCACCAAACACCACACCTTACACTCTGCTAGCTATACTTGTATTATTGGTGATACTGCAGATCACCACATAATCAGGTATAGCGTCTGTATTATTTGTGGTTCTGCAGACGTCTGAGTTGCAGCACCCAATCGTTACACTAGCTACCTGTAAGTTTGAGCTGAAGTCCATTTAACTCCCTTGACGTTATGATTCTTTCTGAAATTTAGGGTCTAAAAGCAGTGCAATTGTTTTGCATGTTTTTAGATCCTAAAACCTGGAAAAATCATGCTGCTAGGGAGTTCTGCAGGAGCCTAGCACTCACTCACCTCCCTGGGATCCAGCGCTGTATTTTTCCCTCCATCCTCCGGGTGGCGCTGTAACTCTATAGTGAGATTGCCGGCTGTCATCATGTCGACAGACAGCGATCTCACCAGGGAGAAGCAGAGCCTCTGAGGAGAGGAAGAAGAATGGGAGGTGAGTTAAAACGCCCACTGCATGCATTGCTCTGCATAGACCTCCCAGCGGCTACCATGAGTTCAGCTTGGGGTCACCGCTCCTGGCATGTTTTTCCTACCCCAAACTGAACTCGTGATTACCGCTAAGGAGGTTAAATCTTGCTCTATAGAGATTGGGCAGCCACTTGTTTCCAAAAATCAGCCATCTGAGAGCACATCTAAAGCTTTTGTAGAAAACAGTATATCTCCCCACATATGGAACGAATGGAAATTAGGTTATGAAGCCTTTTGGTGGTAAAATAGACTTGTTGCAGTACATATACAATTCACAAAAGTGAGTGCACCTCTCACAAATTTAAAGTAGTCAGTGTACAGCTTGTATAGCAAAGTAAGTGTGCTGTCCCATCGAAAACTCAAAATACAGCCATTAACCAGTTCACCCCCAAGGGTTTTTATCCTAACGGACCAGAGCAATTTTCAGTTGTCAGCGCTCCTCCCTTTTATTCCCTAATAACTTTATTACTACTTATCACAAGAAAATGATCTATACCTCGTTTTTTTCGCCACCAATTAGGCTTTCTGTGGATAGTACATTTTGCTAAGAATTTTTTTATTCTAAATGCATTTTAATGAGAAAAACAGAAAAAAAAGAAAAAAAAATCATTATTTCTCAGTGTTCAGCCTTTATAGTTTTAAAATTAAACATTCTCCTGTGGATAAAACAAACACGTTTTATTTGCCCAGTGGTCCCGATAATTAAACCGTTTAGATTATGTCCCTACCACAATGTATGGCGACAGTATATTATTTTGAAATATAAGTGGTTATTTTTCTGTTTGTTCTGGCCATAATTACAAGCCCCTATGTAATAAATTAAAATTAATTTTCCCCCATAAAATATAGAATAAAAAAAGCTGAGTCCCTAAGGCAACTATTTATTTATTTTTTTTAAGCTGATTTTTTCTTTTTACAAGTGTTTTTTTTGGGGGGGGGAGGGTTGGAAGTGTAATTTTATTAATGATGTGTATATACTTGAAAATGTATGTATTTTGTAGGTGTAATATACTTTTTGGCCACAAGATGGCGCTAGTGAACACTCATAGGACGTGTTCACTTTTTTTTTTTTTTTTTTTTTACACTTTATTAAACTGTTACATTTCCTGTTTATGTGAATGGACGTAGCCGCTGTTTGCGGTCACGTCCATTCACTCCAGGCACTGCGATTGGGTAGAGGACTGTTCGGTCCTCTTCCCCAATCACCCAGCACGGGATCCCGATGGTAATGGCGGCGGTAGCGGTGGACACACGGCGGTAGCAGCGGCGGGAATGCGCGACGTATTAAAACGTCATGTTGCTGTTAATAGCTGTAAGCATGACGTTTTAATACGTTAGGATGGCGGTAAATGGTTAACCTACCCTGGCGGTATTCCCAAACTGGGCTCAGGCTAGAGATGGCCCAAACGGTTCGCCGGAGAACTGTTCCTGGCGAACTTTGGTAGTTCGCGTTCGCGCAGAACTGGGAACTTTTGCGGAAGTTCGATTTGCCCCCATAGTGCATCATTAGGGTCAACCCTCTACATCACAGTCAGCAGGCACATTGTAGCCAATCAGGCTACACTCCCTCCTGGAGCTCCACCCACCCTTATAAAAGGCAGGCAGCGTCAGGCTTTTCACTCACTCGTGTGCCTGCAATAATTAGAGAAGGGAGAGCTGCTGTACAGAGACCTATAGGGAAAGCTTAGTTAGGCTCTTGTAGGCTTGTTAGCTTGCTCCTTGCTGATTCTTATTGCTAAAAAGCACTGCTCAACAGCTCTTTTGAGAGCTAATCTTGCTCTTGTGATCTATTTTTTTTTTTTTTGTGGCCCACTTGCATTATATACAGCCCTGTCAGTCAGTCGCAGCTGGCCTTTGGCCCCTTGGTGGTATAATTACTACTGTGCCAGGTGCACATTATAATACCCATCGCTGCATATAACTACCTGTTGTTCACAGTGCACCCACCTATCTACATGAGCGCACGCAGTGTGATATACCACTCCGTGCATACTTGTTAACTGCACCTGTGTGACTGCACATTGTATTAGTCAAGTCAGTGCATACCTTTCACTTCACCCCCATCCCCCAAATTTGGAATATGGACAAAACAAAAGGCAGAGGCAGGCCACCTGGCAGGTCTGTTCGAGGTCGCGCTGTCGTGATTTCGTGCGGCACTCGACCAAAGTACAGTGTTCAGAAGAAGGCACGTTCCATCATCCCCCAATATTGTCAGGACGTAGTTGACTATTTAACACAGAACACCTCATCTTTCTCAGCTTCCGCATGGAAGCATGACATATCTTCCTCCTTCTGCTCTTATTCTGGCACTTCACTTAACACTCACTTGGCCGCCACCACCAAAGTGCCATCACCCCAGGGCTCAGCGGTGTGGACGTTTTTTGTGTGTCTGCCTCAGATGAGAGCAACGCCATCTGTACTCTCTGCCACCAAAAATTGAGCCGTGGAAAGACCAAGACCCACGTAGGGACAACTACCTTATGAAGGCACATGATTACAAAGCACAAACTGCAATGGGATGACCACCTGAGGAAAAAAAACAAACAAACCGAGAGCCCGGATATAGTGTAGTAGGTTTTAGCCCAGGATGAACGTAATGAAAGGTAAGTATTATACTTACAAACATGGGTTACCGCTAAGGCAACCACTGTATAGGCAGGTGGGGAGTATAAACCTGTCCCCACTCAGGATTAAGATGTCGCTCTCTGTGAAAGAAGAAAAGAGGGTATATCGCCCTTCCACCAAGGGTGGTTCACTGGATGAATCGAAGTACAGAGGCGCCAGTAGGATAAAAGATACTAAAATGTTTAAAATTCTAGGTGGTGGTGGTGGACCAACCAACCCAAAATAGACACGATGCTGTCGATTAAAGTCAGCAAAAATTTATTTACATACTCCAAGGAACACTGCGACGCGTTTCACGGGCATAAACCCGCTTCTTCAGGCATTAAACAACAGGAGTATCACACAGCTCAAGGTGCCAAACCCGTTCTGGACCTTGAGCTGTGTGATACTCCTGTTGTTTAATGCCTGAAGAAGCGGGTTTATGCCCGTGAAACGCGTCGCAGTGTTCCTTGGAGTATGTAAATAAATTTTTGCTGACTTTAATCGACAGCATCGTGTCTGTTTTGGGTTGGTTGGTCCACCACCACCACCTAGAATTTTAAACATTTTAGTATCTTTTATCCTACTGGCGCCTCTGTACTTCGATTCACCTGAGGAAAAGCAGCACACAAAAGCCTAATTTTTCAACAAAACAAAAGGCATGTACATGTGTCAATTCCCCATTCGTGATCATTACCTTGCTGCGGTGAAGGGGCTTGCGTATCACAATGAAGCAATGACTGACGGCTATATGAGTGTGTCGGGGAGGGGGCACACCCACGATAATAAGGTCATTGCTTCATTGTGGACAGACCAAATTTGATCAGCTGGACAGTCACTGTTCTGTCATTCAGCTACCTCAGCCCAGCAACCATATGGGCTGGAAAGCCCCCATCACCTGCACTCTCGTCATGGTGCGCACCAGTCCAGCACAGCCGCCACTACACAAACAGCTGTTTGCGGTGTGTTACTCAGTGCGTTTGGTGTGTCAGTGAGAAGCAGTACTCTAATTACACTCCCTAATTGATGTATACACATGCAAGATATTTTAAAGCACTTTAGGCCTCCAATTTAGCATGCAATCTGATTTCTGCCCTTAAAATGCTGCTTTGCGTCAAATCCAGATTTTTCCCCGGGACTTTTGGCGTCTATTCCACTCATTCATGCAAAAACTCAGATGTTAGACCCCTTGAAACATCTTTTCCATCACTTTTTTGGCCAGCAATAAGTGTTTCTAGTTTTCAAAGTTCGCCTCCCCATTGAAGTCTATTGCGGTTCACGAAAGTTCGCGCGAACCGAACTTTTGCAGAAGTTCGCGAACCGAAAATGGAAGGTTCGGGCCATCTTTAGCTCAGGCTAGATATCAGGAGCTGAAAGAGGTAAGCTCAGCTCGGGCTACCTAAAACTGCCGCTCCTGCTTGTTTCCTGGACCCAGGCTTCTCTCCCCATCCACCGGGATCCCCTTCACCTCCGCTCTTATTGTGTGATCCCGGTGGCCAATCAGCAGTGAAGAGTTGTACATCGTGATGTCATCAGATCCTCACAAGTTTGTCTCAGTCAGCAAAAAGTCTAGAACGGGGCCTGCTGATCCCCCCATCTGGACCTAAATGCTGACACAGGATAGAAAGAAAATATAGAGAAATGTACCCAGTATGTATATAGAGAGTTTAGCCTGTCTGATCACCCCCATCTGGACCCCAATCTGCTGCACAGAACAGAAGGTAAACAGAGAGAAATGCTGCATGCATGTATATAGAGAGTTTAGCCTGTCTAGGTCCTCCTCATTTGTCTCTAATTGCAAGTTGTAATTTGATCTCTCCCCGTGTCACCTGACTGCCATGACAGAGATGGCAGATACGCTCATTATAAAGCACAGGATGTTAACAATATAGCCATTTGTTTCCCAACTACTTCTGAGCTAAGGGCTTCTGCCTTACTGTTATCGATTTTTGCCTGGATTTTGACCACTCTCTACCTGCAACCGGCACCAACCTCTGCTTGGATTTTGACTACTCTCTGCCTGCCACCTGTATCGGCCTCTGCCTGGATTTTGACTATTCTCTGCCGGCCGCCTGCACCAACCTCTGTCTGGGTTTTAACTACTGTCTGCCTGCTGCCTGCATCGACATCTGCCTGGATTTTGACTACTCTCTGCCGGGCTGCCTGCACCGACCTCTGCCTGGATTTTGACTACACTCTGCCTGCTGCCTAACACTGATAGCAAAGGGAATAAAGTCCGAAAGGAATCATTCTTCTACTGTGATGTCACCCTCTGTGCCATTCCCAAATTCAAAATATACCAACTATGAAAATATAGTTTCACTTTTTTTTTAAGCTTATTCATACATTTAATTATTTCAACAATTTTGTGTTCCAGTCTTCTATTCATATGCAGGATGTCTACCAGGCCTTTATTCTGATATATTTTGGTGAGTTAAAGAGACACTGAAGCGAAAAAAAAATGATGATATTATGGTTTGTATGTGTAGCACAGCTAAGAAATAAAACATTAAGATCAGATACATCAGTGTAATTGTTTCCAGTACAGGAAGAGTTGAGAAACTACAGTTGTTATCTCTATGCAAAAAAGCAATTAAGCTCTCCAACTAAGTTAGTCTGGAGAGGGCTGTTATCTGACTTTTATTATCTCAACTGTTCCTGCACTATTTACTTTTCCTCTGCTAGAGGAGAGGTCATTACTTCACAGACTGCTCTGAAAGACTCATTTTGAATGCTGAGTGTTGTGTAATCTGCACATATTATAGAATGATGCAATGTTAGAAAAAACACTATATACCTGAAAATAAAAGTATGAGAATATTTTATTTGCTGCTAATCCTCTAATCTTCTTCTTGTTGCCTCCAGCTCTATCTTTGCCACATGATTTTATTGCACTAATAAAAGAGCTAACTTTTTCACTGTAGCGGTGCTGCTGATATCTCTTTTTTTCTGCTAATCTTCTAGTAATTATTCAGACATGCGATTTTTCATGCATCACTGAAACCTGGATTGATGCCAATGCGGGCCCCACATTGGAAGCAACCATCCCATACAATTACTCAGTCCTAAGTGAGGGAAGACGAGACCACAGAGGAAGGGGTGAAGCAATTTGTGGCAAAACAACTCTGCAGCTCAGAGCCCTGAATGTTGGCTCAACAAAGTCTTTTGAATGTATAGGTGCCCAGCTCTCAGCTGGTAAAGGCTTCAAAATTTTAGTGGTTTATGGTCCTCCCGGAGATGCTGACCCATTCCTACAGGAATTCTCAGAACTTCTGGCAATGCTAACTCTGTCTTATCCGAGATGGATCATCCTTGGTGACTTCAACGTCTGGGCTGATGACACTCAATCACAAAATGCAAATGAACTAATAAATCTCATGGGTGGACTAGGCTTCACACAAGTTGTAAAATCTGCTACCCACAGAGGAGGGCATACGCTAGACTTACTGTTTCACCTTGGAATGGACATTAGTAACATAACAGTAACCCCAGTGGTGTGGTCAGACTATCACATAATACAGTTTACTATTGAACATCACCCTATCAAGCAGCTCCCTAAAGAAACAATCAAAATCCGTCCCCTGAATAAATTAACACCGGAGAGGATAACTGCCAACCTGGATTTTACAAATCTGCTTCACAGTCAAATGGACCCAAACACTCTAGTAACCCAGTACAACAACACGATATATGAAACACTTGACAGTATTGCCCCATGGCGCACCAAATCAGCAACCAAAAAGCAGAAAGCTAATTGGTTTGACAAAACCATCATGGATCTAAAAAAGAAAGGGCACAGACTTGAAAGACAGTGGCGTAAATAAGGGTCTGAGGAGCACAAATCTAGCCTAATTCAACACCTCAGACAATACCAACAAGCAATAACCAAGAAAAAATCAGACTTTATCTCGCACAAAATATCTACAGCCAACAACAGAGCTGGTCAACTCTTCCACACAGTGGAATCACTCTGCAATCCTTCCTGCCTAAAAGCCCCAACCACATTCTCCAGGGAAAGGTGTGAAGAATTCTCTGCCTTCTTCACAAACAAGGTGTCTACCATCCGTGCCAGCATTACACCAACATCAATTGACCACTGGACTTTGCATCTGCCTACTACCGTACCACCATGGCAAGTCTTTGACACTCTGAGTGAAGAAGATTTTGGAATTCTCATTCAAAGTCTCCGCCCCACTACCTGCGACCTGGATCCTGGCCCAACTGGATCCTTAATGCAGTGCCCAGAGCTGATCAGGCCAGCACTTCACAAAATCACTCAGTGCTCCTTGCAAAGTGGACTTTTACCAGAAGAACTAAAGAAAGCAATCATAAAACCCCTCTTGAAGAAACCATCACTAGATCCTGATTCTGTAACCAACTACAGACCTGTTGCGAACTTACCATTCCTATCAAAAGTTATCGAGAAAGTAGACGCCAATCAGCTGGAAGCCAGGCTTACAGATAACAACATCTTTGATACTTTTCAGTCAGGATTCAGGAAAAGGCACAGCACTGAAACAGCATTAGTCCGAGTAATGAATGATCTACTTACTGCAAGGGACAAGGGTGATTGCTCAATTTTGATTCTTCTTGACTTGTCTGCAGCATTTGATACTGTGGATCATGAAATACTAATCCAGCGACTGAAGAATTACTGTGGCCTAAGGGGTACTGTTCTTAGCTGGTTTCAGACCTTCCTATCTGGCAGGACACAGCAAGTATGTCTGGGCACACACTACTCTAATCCAGTGCCACTTCCCTATGGAGTTCCACAGGGTTCTGTACTATCACCATTACTCTTTGCAGTCTACATGCTCCCACTGGGCAAAATAATCCAGAACTATGGCCTAGGATACCATTGTTATGTAGATGACACACAACTGTATCTGTCCTTCAAGCCTGGCACCCAAGACCCATCAGCATCCATAAATGCGTGTCTAGTGGATTTACAAAATTGGATGAACACCAGCTGGCTGAGGCTGAACTCTGACAAAACAGAGGTGTTGGTGGTCCACACATGATGGATAAAGTTCAAAACGCTCACCACCTCAAACTAGCAATTGGGGGAGATACTGTACAGTATAAAGACTCTGTGCGAAACCTTGGGGTGATCCTGTATGGAAATCTAAAACTCAAACAGCAGATATCAGCTGTCGTCAAGTCTTCCTTCTTCCATCTAAGAAATATAGCGAAAATCAAACACCTTATCCCAGCTGAAGACCTACCTGCCCTGGTTCATGCATTTGTATCCTCCCGTCTAGACTACTGCAACGCCCTGTTAATCGGATCTACAGAAAAGGTTCTGCGCTCCTTACAGCTAGTACAGAATGCTGCAGCCAGACTCCTAGCCAATGCCCCCCGCAGCTCACACATCACCCCAGTACTGCAAACTCTTCACTGGTTGCCAGTAAAATGGAGAATCAATTTAAAGATCTGCCTGCTGACATTCAAGGCTCTACACCACATGGGACCCAAATACATAGCGGATCTATTGGAACTTTATGCCCCTCCACGCACCCTCCGCTCTGCCAACAAGATGAAGCTGATTATTCCCAGGATACACTTAACATTTGGTGCTCGGGCCTTTTCCTACGCAGCCCCTACTCTATGGAACTCACTTACACAATCAGTACGAGAGGCTCCCTCTCTGGACAGCTTTAAAAAAAGGCTAAAAACTCACCTCTTTTCCCTAGCCCTTGAGACTGCATAATGCAGGGTCACAGCGCTTTGAGTCCCCAGGGAGAAAAGCGCTATATAGTTACATAGTTACATAGTTATTTTGGTTGAAAAAAGACATACGTCCATCGAGTTCAACCAGTACAAAGTACAACACCAGCCCGTCCCCCACATACCCCTGTTGATCCAGAGGAAGGCGAAAAAACCCCCACAAGGCATGGTCCAATTAGCCCCAAAAGGGAAAAATTCCTTCCTGACTCCAGATGGCAATCAGATAAAATCCCTGGATCAACATCATTAGGCATAACCTAGTAATTGTAGCCATGGATGTCTTTCAACGCAAGGAAAGCATCTAAGCCCCCTTTAAATGCAGGTATAGAGTTTGCCATAACGACTTCCTGTGGCAATGCATTCCACATCTTAATCACTCTTACTGTAAAGAACCCTTTCCTAAATAAATGGCTAAAACGTTTTTCCTCCATGCGCAGATCATGTCCTCTAGTCCTTTGAGAAGGCCTAGGGACAAAAAGCTCATCCGCCAAGCTATTATATTGCCCTCTGATGTATTTATACATGTTAATTAGATCTCCTCTAAGTCATCTTTTCTCTAGACTAAATAAACCCAGTTTATCTAACCTTTCTTGGTAAGCGAGACCTTCCATCCCACGTATCAATTTTGTTGCTCGTCTCTGCACCTGCTCTAAAACTGCAATATCTTTTTTGTAATGTGGTACCCAGAACTGAATTCCATATTCCAGATGTGGCCTTACTAGAGAGTTAAACAGGGGCAATATTATGCTAGCATCTCGAGTTTTTATTTCCCTTTTAATGCATCCCAAAATTTTGTTCGCTTTAGCTGCAGCGGCTTGGCATTGAGTACGATTATTTAACTTGTTGTCGATGAGTACTCCTAAGTCCTTCTCCAAGTTTGATGTTCCCAACTGTATCCCATTTATTTTGTATGGTGCTAGACCATTGGTACGACCAAAATGCATGACTTTACATTTGTCAACATTGAATTTCATCTGCCATGTATGTGCCCATATAGCCATCCTATCCAGATCCTGTTGCAATATGACACTATCTTCCTGAGAGTTGATGATTCTGCACAATTTTGTATCATCTGCAAAAATAGCAACATTGCTCACTACTGCATCTACTAGGTCATTAATAAATAAATTGAAGAGCACTGGACCCAGTACAGACCCCTGTGGGACCCCACTGCTAACAGTCTCCCATTTTGAGTACGATCCATTGACCACAACTCTTTGTTTTCTGTCCATTAGCCAGTTCCCTATCCATGCACACAAACTCTTCCCCAGTCCTTGCATCCTCAACTTTTGCACCAGACTTCTGTGGGGAACAGTGTCGAAGGCCTTTGCAAAGTCCAAGTATATCACATCTACAGCATTCCCAATATCCATATTAGCATTCACTACCTCAAAAAAGCTGAGCATGTTAGTCAAACAGGACCTGTCTTTAGTAAACCCATGTTGATGCTGAGAAATAAGATTATTTTCTACTATGAAGTCATGTATAGTATCTCTTAGTAACCCCTCAAATAGTTTGCATACAACTGATGTTAAGCTTACAGGTCTATAATTTCCTGGATCAGATTTTTTGCCCTTCTTAAATAATGGGAAAACGTGGGCTGTACGCTAATCCACTGGGACTCTGCTAGTTGCAAGAGAGTCACAAAAGATAAGATAAAGGGGCTTAGCTATAACTGAACTTAATTCTCTTAGGACCCGAGGATGCATGCCATCCGGGCTGAAATGATATGTAGGTATATATGTATATATATATATTAGTATATAGTATAATATATAGATCAATTTCATATACAAGCATACATGTATCTGATCAATGTGATATCAATGTGTCTATAGAAGAATCAGCCACCCACACACATCTGTGCAGGAAGAGCTGGCTGCATGGAATAGAGAATAGCCAAATTCTTCTTGCTGGGCAAAACCCATAAGTGCCCCAAATGGGGACACCTGGAAAGTCATAAATAACATGTTTTCCCCGTGATCATTGAACTGTGTTAATTCTCGTAAATCACATGACTTTCTGTAATTATGGTGACATATGATGATATACTGCACATGAGCAAAACCCTGTATTGAGTAGGATATAAGGAAAGCAGCTGAAGTAAAAAGCTAGCATAATTTGTGCTCACATCTCCTGTGTCTGTGTGTTCTGTTAACCATTTTATGTCCTGGCACCAGGAAATGAAGTAGTCTAAAGCATCAGATATCTGACATGAACTTAAATAGATACGACTCCTTTCAGCTGAGGGCTCGCCGCGGATGGTCTTCTTCAGAGTTCACGTAAGTAATATGACTATACTTCTCTTTTTATTTTTTTTTAGAGAGAGAGGTGTCTATATTATTTATGTGAAATTTCTGTTGATACCAAAACGAATCTGGTTTTGGAGTTTGTGTTTTTTGATAGTATAATTTTAATTATATAGATTATAAGGTTTTTAGAAGGCCTTAGTTTAAAAAAAAAAATATTAGGGAGAAAGGACTTTTGGTAAGTCTATTACACTTCTCTTAGTAGGTCTAAGGGAAATATAGATTTTTTGGGAAAAATCTAGCAAATTTGAAGTCTGATCAACTTCAATAAATTATTTTCTTTTGGCAAGAAAATAGGGTTCATTTGGGAAATGAACAGGGCACCATATGGTATGGATTTTTGGGTACTTGTAGTTCTTCTTAGGTTTTGAATGGGTTTATTATGGGTTATTTTTGTAAGGTTTTTATAATGTCAGATAAGATTCAGATGTTTTAGATTATTTGTCTGTGTTTGTTTTGTAAATAATAATCTGTTTTATTAGTAAGGTTAAAGGAAAGAAAAAAAGTTATTCAATTCTAAGAAACAGTTTGGGTTTAGTGAGGTTGTAGAACGATAAAATCCCTAGACAAAGTTTGTTTTGTTCTCATGAAATGAGAATTATAGATAGAATTATTGATAAATATTAGTTATTGATAAAAATAGTGTTGATAAATTTGAAAAATATATAAATTATAATTTATCTAGATAAGAATTGTCTATTGGTACGGCAATATCTTATATTTGTATTTGACACATAGATTTAATAGAGGGCCAATAAATTACAGTATAAAACTGAAATTAGATCAATGGGTCAAAATATTGTCAAAATGTTTCCTATCCCAATCCCTAATATAGATGAAATTTATGAACCTTTGTGTTGCCAGAATATCTGGAAGAAAAATATTTTGTTCATCTTTGGGTAGAATATAATATATTATATTAGTCTTGGGCTGTCAATCCCTTGGGGGGGGAGAAAGGAATAATAGTTCAATCCATATACAATTGGTTAAAGAACTATGTCTAACGGTGATTAGAATTATATATGTCCAAGTCTGTCTTGTTTGTGTGTAAATCTTGACTAGTAATGTGTGTTTTATGTCTGTTCTCCGTCTATGGGTTGCGCCAGCGATGTTATAAGATCCTTATTGTATTTCTGATGATTAGTAAAATTAATATTAGGGACACTCATGGAATTCAGATGAGAGCTGTCACTTACTAAAATCGCCAGTATAAATTCTATGTACGTACAAACTGGTTTCAGATACCATCTTTGGAAAAATCTGTTATACTGAGTTTTTGTAGATGACCGACCATTAAAATTATCTGAATTATGCATGTGTCATTTAATATAAGCTTTTCTGTAAGAGAAACATTTCAGAAATACAGTAATGTAATTAATTCCTGTAAATTAGGGTATAGTTATACAATAACATGTATCATAATGTATTCATATGTATTGTGTACAAATTGACACATATGTGTGTAAATTGAGAGATTGTATTGAGTACATGTTTGTGATATGTATGGTAGAAAGGTGATACCCGCAGGGACGTAACAATAGGGGGTACAGAGGTAGTGGCCACACCGAGGCCTTTGGTCCACAAGGGCCCCGAAGGGTCCACCCTCTATCACAGTATTAGCTCTCTATTGGTCCTGTAGTGGTAATAATCACTTCTATAGATGCTTTGAATAGTAGCAATCCTTAACACACTGTTTCCAATCCCCTTCTTGTATCTCTGACACTGTAGTTGTCTTTGACAATTTTTGGCGCGCTGTTTTAATTGCTATGTATAGAGTTCTTGGGGGGGGGGGGGGGCTGATGTAAAACCTACACCAGGGCCCGCAGCTCCTTAGTTCACCCATGAAAGTATGTGTCGAAACTATGGATATATCTGCCTCATAAAATAGATTTTCTTCTTTCTCATTAGGAGATTACTTCTTTAAATTAGTTATTCTAATTAGATAGATACTGCAGAGCTATGGGTAATGATTTTTTTTTTACCTAAATGCAGATGTAATTTTGAAATAATCAGAAATACTTAAGGTGTTTTATTAAATAGTGTTAGAATTTCCCTTTAAATTTGAAAGGGTTAAAGATGAGGACATGTCATTTTTAACGCCCGCCAACATCTGTGTGGGTTCCTCTTCTGAAGTAGACAGTGACAGGAAAATAAGAATATTCTGGTAGTGAATATGATGTTTGTATAAAGTTATATTGTATATAATACTTTTTAACAGAAGTCTATAACTCTGATATAATGGTCGCTCTTGAGTTTAAGAGTAGGTAGGATAGTGGCAGAGTCTGGAAAGGGTTAAATGTCATTTTTTAAAAGTGGGTTTTTTTTCTCTCTGGTAAAATTATGCCACCAGAAGTAAAATGAGGAACTAACTTACTGTATCATTTCTTTCTTGCTGGAGAGAAAAAAAATGCATCTAGAAGCCTTTCTGAATATACAGTATATCTGTATACGTGTATGCATACATATGTAATATACGTATATAGGAGTAGAAAGGAATTTTATGAGTTATATTATTGGATTATTTGGAACAGTGAATAATTTATATATATATTCCTTTTGTCCCTATCTTTCCTTAATATACCTGCTTCCGTGTTCACTACACACGTGGCAGTCTCTAAATAAGTCCAAAAGTCTAGTATAGTAAAGTCTAGTATAGGAAGTTTTTTTAATAAATGATTTTTCTCCTGAAACTTAGTGTCCTTAAATTAAATTAGATTAATTCACTGATACCAACTGTCACCCAGGTCTATATGTATGTGAACGAAGTTTCCCATATTGCAGAATAGATTTTTGGAATTTTTATATCATGTCCAAATGAGGTTCTGATATTTTTTCATAGGTAGTATAGTGAAATCATATATCATAGATTGGGGCCAATTTGGAAGGGAGCCGGTTGACTTGTCTGTGTTTCTTTTTTGGGTGAGGAAACTGAAGTGCCTGGGGGAAACCCATGCAGATACGTTTAGGACATGCGGACTCCCTGCAGATGTTGACCAGGCAGAGATTTGAATAACATTGCAAGGCGAGAGCATTGGCTGCTACGTCACCATGTTACCTTAGTTTCATAGTGTAAAGTGAATTGAGTTTTAGTACAACCTAATTCCCTTAGTCTGAAGTGGATTAATTAGGTAATGGCATTTGTCATCCAGACTTATACAAGTGAGTAGAGTTAAATCAGTACCCACATTTCCCCATGTCATGGTAGTGTGCCATAAGTTTGTTAGAATAATGTTCATATTTGAACAGAATTTATATAGCTTGTAACTTTGAAGCATATAGATTCAAATGATTTACTCAATAGTTCTCCATGGATAAGTTCCTTCTTGAATATTGTATCATAGTTGGTAGGCTGTATTTTTTATATAAATCGCAGCAGAGAAGGCATTTAATGTTGTTTGCAACTCATTTGAAATGTTACTAGCTCTTGTAACTAAGTTGTGTCTGATTTAATTCTTCACTGGCCTGGTCAACCAGTTGAAGAAATTTTCTCAGCCTCTTCGCCATCTAGAGGTTGATAAGAAAACTGCTCCTCCTCCAAGCCACACTGATAAAGCACAGTTATCGTAACTTCAATATTTCTAAATGTCATGCAATTATTGGAAAAAAAAATAATACATTGTATACTGTCTGTACTTATATTTTAGTGGATATTGTGAAACTGTGACAGCCATATTCATTTGGGAAAATTTATGGAAAACATTGAGGACATATTAAATAGTCAGGACAGGTATACAGTTTTAGGTCAATTAAGATCGCATGTGTAGTTCTGGGTCACACTTGCTGTTTATTTCATATCGCCCTTTAGATTATGGGAATTCTTTCCCAATAGTGGAGTTTTTGACCTTAATAACCCCTCTTCCTGTTAATAAATCCATTTCCTTTAAATTAATATTTCCTCTCCGGGTGTCACAACATCTTTGTGTGTATGTAAATAATGACATATATTAGCAGAGAGTTGTTTAAGGCTCTGACTCTAAGTCACTCGTGTTTTTAGTGAGAATATATGTTTTTTTAAGCCCAAAACCCTTACAATTGCAGGGATCTAGATAATGAAATTAAATGTAAATTAAATTAAATCCTTACACTCAGCATAGGAAAATAAGAACATTTTTTTCATCTTTAGGGTAAATAGTTTATTTTAGTTTGCTTGAACTTTTTAACAAACTGTAAAGCTATTTGATGTTGTCATACTATAGATTTTTCACTGTTCTGAAGAAAGATAAAATCTCCAGAAAAAAAAAATACACTGTTTAATTTTATAGTGTACTGATTAGAAGCTTTACCTCTGACAGGATTTTAATTTCAGTTCTGCTTGATCTGTAGTTCAGTGCCTGTTTAGTAAGGAGGCCTTAGCCTAGTCTCTGTAGTGCTGTTCTTTGTATGTGTGCCTATAGAAGTGTGTCTCGGGGACAACCATAGCTGTAGTACCTTAAGCGCACTATGGGGAAAAGGACATTATAGATGTTCTTTGTATGTCTGTAGCTTTAAATCTGAAAGGGGACCCAACCCTACTACAGGGAGACAGTGCTGGCCACTGTCCCGCCGTACTGTGACCCTGCTCATATTATGCCATATAGCCTTTTACTAACTCTGACCAGACATTAAAATAACTTTAATGTATGGTCAAATGGGGGAAAGGATGAATATGTTAGTTTGTTGTCTATACATATGTTTGTCCAGCCCTGCCCAGGCCTAGTGATCTGTGTCATGTCATTTCATGTAGTGGTGTAGTAAGAAGGGGTAGTGAGGTAGATATTGCACTAGGGCCACCTAAGTTCTTTAAATACATTGATTGTGGAAGGTATGATGGAATGAGAGTGTGACTGGTAATGGAAGAATGAAAAATGGGGATTCATTATGGTGTAAAAATTCATTGGGAATTTATCCTCTCTGCCATGTATGGAGTCACATACTCGCACGGGTACAGCGACACGACGTCATGCGAACGGGGTATTGCGAGAGATCCGTTAGGATCATAGAAAGATCCGCTAAGTATGTTTTGAAGTTCATGGTGGAGAGTATGAATCATAGTAGTATTACAAGTACTAGGAAAAATAAATGACTTATTGGATTTTTGGGAAAACATGATGCTCGCACATTTTTCTTTATTCTTTCAGAAACAACTTGCCAGACATCTATCCTGATCAGGATAAGAGTTGACTGCCTGACCAGAGTCCATCCGGAGGTAATCCATCCAGTGGGAGTCTGACCAGAGGCTATCCTGAGGCTATCTTTACAGAAGGATTTCCTACTGGATCCACTGTATCGGGTGAAATAGTTCGACTAAGTCCTGAATCCCAAGAAAAAAAGAGACTATTCATCAGGTGGACAGTAACGCGTGCTCTGATAAAAGTTTCAAGGTTGCTTGTGTCATCTGTTGAAGAATGGAACAAGATCTGGATCTCAGACCCAGGAAGATTGTATGGATTGTGGGACATTCTTATGTGTATTGGGCTCGAAGGGAAAGCTATTAATAGTAGCTATGGGGAAAACCTTGGTTTATCTAAAAATAACTTCTATTGGTTCAGTACTAGAGGGGTGGGCTACGATATTAAGGATATTCTAGATGGAGAGTTAGTTGGAAGTCACATTATGGGTTAATGCTTTCTGAATAGTAAAAAGCCTTTATTTTTGCTATATCATTCTTTAAGTAAAGATTAGGATTAGGGTTTTTGTAAGTTAGATAATGGGTTGATATGTAATGAGCTGATATTTTTTTTATCTCAATTACTAAATAAGGCCAAGTGCTGATTATCCAGGGATTTTTTCTGATTGCCATTTTGGAGTCGGGAAGGAATTTTTCCCTTTCTGGGGCTAATTACACTATGCCCTATATGGGTTTTTGCCTTCCTCTGGATCAGCAGTGAAATGGGCCGGTGTGGTGCTTTGTTTTGGTTAAACTTTATGTACACACATCTTTCTTCAACCCAGATAACTATAAAATTGTATATTTATCAGACAGTAAAATATATATATATATACATACATACGCATATGTGTTACTACACATATAATTCAGCAGGCCTGATCTCAGTGGGCAATTTTCAGGGTACAAGTCTCCTATTCTCTGATACCTTGGTCTTCAGTAGATTCAATCTGGCCATAATTGTTTTGTGAAGGGTCCATGTTGCTATTGTGTTGTGTCCTATCCTGATTGTGAATATAGTTGGTGAGTGTCCATATGTGTGATTAGCAGAGTCCTTCTAGTATGGTTAAATCTGAAGGTAGCCATCATTACAGTTGTCCTGTTAGTCCTGACCTAGAAAGAGTATCTATGGCAGCAGTTGCTATTAGTTACAACTTTTTCTGCTTTGATTTGTAGTATGTCTGTATAGATATTTACCATTACTGTGGTAAAAAGTCGATTAGCTAACATTCCCTTCCCCTACTAAATCAGAGCTGTATCTGTTTGTCTGAGCAAGCATAAAAGGCTTTGGTCAGTATGATTGGTGTGATGGACTACAATTTCACAGCACCACAGTTGCCTTGAGCAACCGGATTGGTATATTTAATATGGGATAATTGGAAGGCCAGAGATGTTGATGGTCTCATACAGCCTTGTTCCCTAGCCTTCTGCTGTGATCTGTGTATTCCCTTTCACAAATATGTCCTGTACCTAAGGCCTGTAGCTACGTTTTGACTTGCTTAGTGAGTTCTGGCAGTACTCCTGTATTTCTGATCTCAGTCTCTGTACTCTGGGCATTAAGACCTGAGTATGAGTGTAGTTGGGTTGGTGTCCACCCCCTGGGTTAACAGGAGTGTGTGACTTAGAGTAAAGGATGCAGAGATAGCTTGGAATACAGTGGCTGATGGAGGATGAGTGGTCTGCCATGCCTCACAAACGGTTTGTGAACTAAATTGTAGAGTCAAGACCACCCTCTCCCAAATATGGCCACCTTATGCATGAGTTAGTTGCTATCATAAGGGTTTCTGACCTTGGCCTACCTAAGGCCTAGTATTTAGAAAAGCCCTTTTCCAGAAAAGAGCAGATGGAAGTTTCTCTTGCAGTAAGTACTAAGATAATAAGAAAGCTTCTTTCTTGTATTGATCTAAGAGAAATATTCCTGCATAAGATCTTTACTAGATCACAATCACATCAGGAAAGAGAAATGTTCTTAGTTCTGATCTGCATCAGGAAAAATAATTATTTGGTTTTTCCTGATTAATTTCTGATTGGGTTCATTTCTGATTTGTTTGACCATTAGATTGGCCAAAATTGTTTAATTGGTTGTTTAAGGTTACAGGTTAGTTAATCATTTTCTTTGTTAGAAATACTTTACCAAATAGCTATTCGTGTTTTGACCATTAGGAGGCTTCGACCAAAATTTTGCCCACTGTGATGCTAGCTCTGCCTGCTTTAGGTATTGGCTTTAGGATGGTCATCTTCTGCCTTTGGAAGAAATGACCAAAGGGGGGACTGAAAGGATATGTAGGTATATATGTATATACATATTAGTATATAGTATAGTATATAGATCAATTTCATATACAAGCATACATGTATCTGATCAATGTGATATTAATGTGTCTATAGAAGAATCAGCCACCCACACACATCTGTGCAGGAAGAGCTGGCTGCATGGAATAGAGAATAGCCAAATTCTTCTTGCTGGGCAAAACCCATAAGTGCCCCAAATGGGGACACCTGGAAAGTCATAAATAACATGTTTTCCCCGTGATCATTGAACTGTGTTAATTCTCGTAAATCACATGACTTTCTGTAATTATGGTGACATATGATGATATACTGCACATGAGCAAAACCCTGTATTGAGTAGGATATAAGGAAAGCAGCTGAAGTAAAAAGCTAGCATAATTTGTGCTCACATCTCCTGTGTCTGTGTGTTCTGTTAACCATTTTATGTCCTGGCGCCAGGAAATGAAGTAGTCTAAAGCATCAGATATCTGACATGAACTTAAATAGATACGACTCCTTTCACGGGCCAGGTGCCTTGTCTATTTTTAATTTATTTAGTCTTGCCTTTACTTCTTCCTGCGTTAAGTATTTAATATTACAGTTAGAAGATTGAGACTCTTCTGCCTCTGTAATTTGCAACAGTGCTGTTTCCTTTGTGAAGACAGAAGCAAAGAAAGCATTTAATAACTCTGCCTTACCTTGGTCATCCACCATTGAGTTCTCAGTCTCATCCTTTAGGATTCCTATACAGTCAACCTTTCTTTTTTTTAGAGTTGATGTACTTGTAAAACTTTTTTGGGTTAGATTTGAAATCCCTAGCGATTTGATTTTCAGCTTCGATCTTTGCCAGCCTAATTTCTTTTTTACAATTTTTATTTATACACTCCTTATAATTGCTTAGTGCAGCCTCAGTCCCCTCCTGTTTTAGGACCTTATAGGCATTCTTTTTTCCTCTTCATTTTATCCCTAACCTTTCTATTCATCCATAGAGGCCTTTTTTTATTCCTAGACATTTTGTTTCCATATGGGATATACATACTACAATATTGATTGAGAATACGTTTAAAAGCTTGCCATTTCCCTTCAGTGCCCTTCCCTTGTAGTACATTATCCCAGTTCACCAAACTTAGTGCCTGCCTAATTTGATTGAACTTTGCTTTTCTAAAATTCATAGTTTTAGTGGTCCCGCTGCCCCATGGCCTATCAGTCACCAGATCAAACGTTATCATGTTGTGATCACTATTTCCCAAATGTTCTTGAACCTGCACATAAATATAAATATTATTGTTATTGTTAATTATTCATAGTACACAACCAATTCACTATATCATATTTTTTTTTTCGCTTCAGTGTCTCTTTAAGACATAAAGGAAACCAGAGACCAATGATACTTACCTTTTTATACACATTTCATTTCCTCCAGCCCCATGGGCATGGATTGCTCCTACCCTGCCGTCCTCCACTGCCCCCTGATACAGTATCGGGCCACGTTACTTCAGCCAGTCAAGGTCAGTCTGCGCAAGAGGAAGTGCGCTCTTTACATATCTCTCCAGTGGCCGCTTGGATGTACTGATTTTAAACCCATAAATCCAGACAGAAATGCACTGCCAGGGAGGTTAAGATCTAAACCACTGGCAATAAAAGTGAGTACATTCCTAAGTAGGAATGGCCATACAGTTCGACCATCGGACCTGTTCATGGCGAACAATGACCTTTCGCCAGCTCGCACTCAGCATTAACAGTATGCGCTGTTCTTGTCTGCTCTAATCTTTCCCATAGGGACATTTTTAGACCCTTCACCCTGATGTCAGGTGGGGAGGATGGCCAATCTAAGCTGATCACCACTAGCCATCTTGTCACTCCATGCGAGAAAACCTGTGGTGCCCCCCCCCCTCCCTGTGGTGCCCTGACACGCTCTCCACCGCCCCTGTGGTACCTCCTCATGAAAATAATTGTGATGCGGCTGCCTGCCGTGTTCTGCCTGCCAAAGACTCCGCAGGCTGAAGGTGAGCTGCGGGCTGCGGCCGGTGAACTCGTGCTGCGTCTATCAGACGGCGCAAGCCAGTTTACCAACTGGGGGGGGACACACTATCTGGCTGTGGGGTGGCCCAGCTCCCCCCTCCCCCCCGCACATCACTCCAGGTGACCGCCTGTATGGCCTTGTGGATCAGGCGCCCCTGATTCCAGCATACTTTTTCACAAACATTATGGGATATGCAGATATGTTACCGCCTGTTAGGATAGTACTGGAGTGGGTACATCATGACATTAAAGGGTTGACATAGTCAGATGGTATAATAGTTTAGCAATTCATAACCCATTCTGGAAAAAAGCACAGTGTGTTTGTAGTGTAAGTGAGACAAGATAAGAGAAGTAGAATGGAGGGAGGAAGGGTGGTAGAGGGTCAGAATTGATGGAATGCATGAGCAGATAGATATGAGCAGAATAGAGGCATACTGGATAACACTATTGTACAGTATTATAGTGCTGAGTCCTAGGTTTGAGCATTGGCCAGGGCAAAATCTGCATTGAGTTACTATCTTCCCCCAGAATTCATTTAGGCACTTCATATTCCCTAACATCCCTAAAACATACAATAAGTCAACTGGTTTCCCCCAAAATAATCCTATATTGAAAATATTATACTTTAACGATGGTAGGGATTAGATTGTGAGCTCCTCTGAGGACACTGTGACATGACTATGTACTCTGTAAAGTGCTGCAGATGTCAGTGCTATATTAATACATAATAATAATATGGTAGGACATTAGACTATGACTATGGTAGGATTAGATTGTGAGCTCCTCTGAGGACAGTCAGTGACATGACTATGTACTCTGTAATGTGCTGCAGAATATGTCAGTGCTATATAAATACATAATAATAATATGGTAGGACATCAGGCTATGACTATGGTAGGATTAGAGTGTGGGCTCCTCTGAGGACAGTCAGTGACATGACTATCTACTCTGTAAAGTGCTGCAGGATATGTCAGTGCTATAGACATATTTAATAATAATCACTTGTATATGAACAATTATCCATTATTGTACCTTTGTAAGAACCTTATAAACCACTGGGAGATCTACAATTACCAGCATTTATTTGTGAAGATGAACTATAATTCCATACATGACACATACATGATCACAGTAGGACCTGTAGTTTAGAGTGACCATATTTTGATTTCCAAAAAAGAGACGATCACAACAGCATGTGGGCGTGGTCATGGGTGGGGCCAAATATACAAGACCTTAGCAGTGTGCTGTCCAACTTCACGGGCATAGAGGGCCGTTTTATTTTCCCCAGACCACATGGTGGAGGGCCGGCCAACCACAAAATGCAATCAGATTCCCAGAAGATTTCCTCACAAAATGCAATGAGATTGACAACAGATTTCCCCACAAATGGAATCAGATTGGCAGCATATTTCCCCACAAATGCAATGAGATTGGCAGCAGATTTCTCCACAAATGCAATGAGATTGGCAGCACATTTCCCCACAAATGCAATGAGATTGGCAGCACATTTCCCCACAAATGCAATGAGATTGGCAGCACATTTCCCCACAAATGCAATGAGACCTAAAATGGGCAATGTGACCTAAAGGGCAATAAGACGTTTCCCCCCAAAAAAACACATGAGGCAACATTTCTCAACATTGCTCCAAATACGCCACAAATGTGAGATCCAGAAACATTACTCCACAGATGTGAGATGCAGAATCGTTATGCCACTGATGTGAGTTGCAGAAACATTACGCCACAGATGTGAGATGCAGAAACATTACACCACAGATGTGAGATGCAGAAACATTACTCCACAGATGTGAGATGCAGAATTGTTATGCCACAGATGTGAGATATAGAGTGGGGCCGAACCTCCGATTTTAGGTTCGCGAACCGGGTTCGCGAACTTCCGCGTACAGTTCGGTTCGCGTAAAAGTTCGCGAACCGCAATAGACTTCAATGGGAATGCGAACTTTGAAAAAAAAAATATGCTGGCCACAAAAGTGATGGAAAAGATGTTTCAAGGGGTCTAACACCTAGACCCCGAGGTGGAGGAGTGGGATACATGCCAAAAGTCCCCGGGAAAAATCTGGATTTGACGCAAAGCAGCGTTTTAAGGGCAGAAATCACATTGAATGCTAAATGACAGGCCTAAAGTGCTTTAAAACATCTTGCATGTGTATACATCAATCAGGTAGTGTTTAATTAATTAATTAAGGTACTGCTTCACACTGACACACCAAACTCACCGTGTAACGCACCGCAAACAGCTGTTTGTGTAGTGACGGCCGTGCTGGACTGGTGCGCACCATGGCGAGAGTGCAGTGGTGGGTTCACTGAACAGGAATACAGTGGCGGGTTCACTGAACAGAACAGGTATGCAGTGGCGGGTTAACTGAACAGGTATACAGTGGCGGGTTCACTGAACAGAACAGGTATGCAGTGGCGGGTTCACTGAACAGGAATACAGTGGCAGGTTCACTGAACAGAACAGGTATGCAGTGGCGGGTTAACTGAACAGGTATACAGTGGCGGGTTCACTGAACAGAACAGGTATGAGGTGGCGGGTTAACTAAACAGGTATACAGTGGCGGGTTCACTGAACAGAACAGGTATGCAGTGGCGGGTTAACTGAACAGGTATACAGTGGCGGGTTCACAGAACAGGTATGCAGTGGCAGGTTCACTGAACAGGTATGCAGTGGCGGGTTCACTGAACACAACAGGTATGCAGTGGTGGTTTAACTGAACAGGTATACAGTGGTGGGTTCACTGAACAGGTATGCAGTGGTGGGTTCACTGAACAGGTTTGCAGTGGTGGGTTCACAGTACAGGTATGCAGTGGTGGGTTCACAGAACAGGTATGCAGTGGTGGGTTCACAGAACAGGTATGCAGTGGTGAGTTCACTGAACATGTATGCAGTGGTGGGTTCACTGAACAGGTATGCAGTGGTGGGTTCACAGAACAGGTATGCAGTGGTGGGTTCACAGAACAGGTATGCAGTGGCGGGTTCACTGAACAGGTATGCAGTGGTGGGTTCACTGAACAGGTATGCAGTGGTGGGTTCACTGAACAGGTATGCAGTGGTGGGTTCACAGTACAGGTATGTAGTGGTGGGTTCACTGAACAGGTATGCAGTGGTGGGTTCACAGTACAGGTATGTAGTGGTGGGTTCACAGAACAGGTATGCAGTGGCAGGTTCACTGAACAGGTATGCAGTGGTGGGTTCACAGAACAGGTATGCAGTGGCAGGTTCACTGAACAGGTATGCAGTGGCGGGTTCACTGAACACAACAGGTATGCAGTGGTGGGTTAACTGAACAGGTATACAGTGGTGGGTTCACTGAACAGGTATGCAGTGGTGGGTTCACTGAACAGGTATGCAGTGGTGGGTTCACAGTACAGGTATGCAGTGGTGGGTTCACAGAACAGGTATGCAGTGGTGGGTTCACAGAACAGGTATGCAGTGGCAGGTTCACTGAACAGGCATGCAGTGGTGGGTTCACTGAACAGGTATGCAGTGGTGGGTTCACTGAACAGGTATGCAGTGGTGGGTTCACAGAACAGGTATGCAGTGGTGGGTTCACAGAACAGGTATGCAGTGGTGGGTTCACAGAACAGGTATGCAGTGGCAGGTTCACTGAACAGGTATGCAGTGGTGGGTTCACTGAACAGGTATGCAGTGGTGGGTTCACTGAACAGGTATGCAGTGGTGGGTTCACAGTACAGGTATGCAGTGGTGGGTTCACAGAACAGGTATGCAGTGGCAGGTTCACTGAACAGGTTCACTGAACAGGTATGCAGGTACTGAACAGAACAGGTATGCAGCCAGGAACAAGCTAAGCCTAGCTAATCTTTCCCTATGAGAGACAGTCTGCAGCAGCTCGCCCTACTCTCACTAACGCAGGCACACGAGTGAGCGTAATGGCCGCCGCTGCCTGCCTTTTATTAGAGGGGGAGTGGCTCCAGGGGCTAGTGTAGCCTAATTGGCTACACTGGGCCTGCTGACTGTGATGTAGAGGGTCAAAGTTGACCCTCATGGTGCATTATGGGGCAAACCGAACTTCCGCAAAAGTTTGCCTGCGGGACCCGAACGCGAACCACTGACGTTCGCATGGAACCGTTCGCAGGCGAACCGTTCGGCCCAACTCTAGTGAGATGCAGAATCGTTATGCCACAGATGTGAGATGCAGAATCGTTATGCCACAGATGTGAGATGCAGAAATGTTACGCCAATGTTATGAGATAAAGAAACCGTTACTACAGATCTGAGATAAAGAAACCGTTATACAGATGTGAACAACCTGGTACAGACTCCACATGGATCAATAAATCAAAGCCAGCTCCATCTCAATCAGTGGTTAAGTATTCAGCAGTCATCATCAGTCTGTCAGACCAGCAGAGCCGCTAATTGCAAGCCACTAATAGCGGGCAGAGAGCAGGCTGATAACATGTGGAAGCCTCTCTTCCTCCCTGCAGCTGTGTGACAGAATCCCCAGCCCTGCAAAAGCTTCTGAGACACACACAGCCACAGTGATCCCACTCCTGCTCTAACATTACAGGCAGGGCCACCTTCAGAAATTTCTGGGCCCCTTACTGGGCAAACTAACTGCCCCCCCTTCACCCCATGCCAAAACAATCTGCAGGGCCTGAACACAGCCAGGTGACACACAGCAGACAGGGGGACCAGAGACAGGAGGACACACAGAAGCAGGCAGACATAAAGACAGGGGGAAATCAGGAGAAAGGGGGATAGAAGACGGGGGGCACACAGGGGACAGGAGACAGGGGGAGACACAGGAGACAAGGGGACAGAAGCCAGGGGGACATACAGGAGGAAAGGGGGCAGGGGGACACAAAGGAGGCAGGGGGACACACAGGAGGCAGGGAACACACAGGAGACGGGGGGCAAGAGACAGGTGACACACAGACAGGGGGACACATAGAAGCAGGCTGACATGAGACAGGAGGACACTCAGGAGACAGGGACAGGAGGCGAGGGGGACACAGGAGACAGGGGTATACACAGGAGGCAGGGGGAACACAGAAGACAGGGAAACAGAGGACACACAGGAGGCAGTGGGATAGGAGACAAAGGACACACAGGAGGGCAGGGGAACACACAGGAGGGCAGGGGAACACACAGGAGGTGAAGAGACAAGAGATGGGAGGGCAGGGGAGCACAGAGGAGGGAAGTGGAACACACAGAAGGGCAGGGAGACAAGAGACAGGAGGGCAGGGGAACGCACAGGTGGGCAGGGGAACGCACAGGAGGGCATGGGGACGCAGAGGAGGGCAGGGGGACGCAGAAGAGGGCAGGAGGATGCACAGGAGGACAGGGAAACGCACAGGTGGGCAGGGGAATGCACAGGTGGGCAGGGGAACGCACAGGGGGGCAGGGTCAGGGGAACGCACAGGAGGGCAGGGGAATGCACAGGTGGGCAGGGGAATACACAGGTGGGCAGGGTCAGGGGAACGCACAGGAGGGCAGGGGAATGCACAGGTGGGCAGGGGAATACACAGGTGGGCAGGGTCAGGGGAACGCACAGGAGGGCAGGGGAATGCACAGGAGGGCAGGGGAATGCACAGGTGGACAGGCGAACGCACAGGTGGGTAGGGGCAGGGGAACGCACAGGAGGGCAGGGGAATGCACAGGAGGGCAGGGGAACGCACAGGTGGGCAGGGGAATGCACAGGTGGGCAGGGGCAGGGGAACACACTGGAGGGCAGCGGAACACACAGGACAGAGTAGCACTAACTCTCCAAAATCGTTGTTGTAGCAAGCAGCTGCAGCATCCTATCTTCCTTTCTGCTGGGGCTCCAGTGCACTGCACCATGTAGGGCAGACCATGCCAGGCAGTTGTCTCCAGAGCCCCAGTCCCTGACCTTCTTCCTGATTTTTCACAAAAGGGGCGGAGCTACACAGAGCTCAGCCAGACAGAGTCCCACAGCACATGATGATGATGAAGCATCATCAGCCAGGGCTCTGAGTAGTGTTGTCCGGATCATGAACGATTCGGATCTTTGATCCGAATCTATTTTGTGAGTCGAATCATCCGAATCATCAAAATGAGTGATTCGGATCGCAAAGGGGGCGGGGCAAGGAGCGACACGCCCCCCTCTCAGCGGGCAGCGGGGTCCTGGAAGCAGAGCAGAGGTGGATCCCTCTGTTGAAGGGGAGGCAGCCTTGCACAGCCACAGGTAGATGAGAGAGAGGGGACATCGGTGCCACTGCCAGATATGTGTACAGCACACATACTGGCTGAAATGTGCTGCTCATTATAGGCTGTCTGTTCCGTAGTTGTGCACAGTGAACACATTGGAAAATTTTGGCACAGCTCAGTAACATTACAGGCAGCATGCTGGGCTAGGACAGGGCAGGTGTGGTGTCTAGGTGATATACTTTGTCAAGGTATTATACCCGGACTACTTTGGTAGAGTAATTTTATATGTCAATATGTCAAACTAATATACTTCATAGAATTGTACTACCATGTAGGATTGAGTGACAATTGATATGTCAATTTGTCTAGGTATCCTACTCAATGCAGCTTACTTACCAAGTAGGATAAAACAATAGGAATTTATTTATGACAAATCGACCTGGCTGATTAAATTTTAAATAAATATAAATAACAACAGGTAGGATAAATTGACAATCGATTTATTAATGTGTCTAGACATACTACTTCACTAGGATTTACTAGTATAAAGATTTATAGTATCAGGTAGGATATATAGACAATTGATAAATAAATGTGTCTAGATATCCTATTTCATCTAGGTACACTACTTTAAAGGTTTACAATATCAGGTAGGTAGGATAAATTGACAATCAACTTGTTAATGTGTCTAGATATCCTACTTCATCAGGATATACTACTATTTTATTTCTGTTTCAGGTAGGATATATAGACAATTGATATATACATGTGTCTAGATAACCTACGACATCTAGATTTACTACTATATAGGCATACATTTTCAGGTAGGCTAACTTGACAATCGATATGTTAATGTGTCTAGATATCCTACCTTATCAGGATATACTACCCTATGTATATTTTATCAGGTTTGATATATTGACAATTGATATATAAATGTGTCTAGACATCCTACTTCATCTAGTTTTCATACTTTCTGGGTATAAAAGCTACAGGTAGGTTAACATGACAATCGATAATGTTAATGTGTCTAGATATCCTACTTCATCAGGATTTACTACCTCAAGGTTTATATTATCAGGTATGATATATGGACAATCCTCTATAATAAAACACTCTGTGTCTTTGCGTCCCGTTGTCCGTGTGTGTGTGTCATTGCTATTGCGCTACTGCGCATGTGCCACAGGGAAACCCTTTGGACAGAGAGCAGGACAGCCAGGGGGCAGCCAGCCGCGCGGTGAGTGGGCGTGCATGCGCGGTGGACAGGCAGGTGCACGTGCGTTAGGCAGCGCCGACGGACCTAGCCTGTTTTTAAATGGGCTAAGGTCACTAGTTGATATATAAATGTGTCTAGATATCGTACTTCGTCTTAATTTACTGCTTCAAAGTGGAAGTGCACTCTTTACATATCTCTCCAGCGGCTGCTGGAGAGATATGTAAAGAGCGCACTTCACTTTCGTCAGACTGGCCGTGACTGGAGGAAGTTACGGTACTCGGGACCGGAGCTGCAGACCGTGGAGGATGGCGGCGTTAGAGTGATCCGTGCCCATGGTGCTGGAGGAAACCCCAGGTAGTAGTATACTCTGGCATATAAGACTACTTTTTAAACCTTGAAAATCCTCTGAAAAGTCAGGGGTCGTCTTATACGCCGGGTGTCATTGGTGCCAGGTGATACGCTGCTGAGGACTGTAGTGAAGCAGCGCAGGCACACATGTGCGAGATCTGAGAGGCAGAGGAGGATACAAAGGCGGGCCAGAAGGGTGAAAGAGGCGTGTTTTATGGGCACAGCGCAATCTATTCTTTTATACCGCTCTGATAAACAAACAAGGAGAGCTGACCAATTCACTTAGGGAGAGGGAGAGTTTACCAATCCAACCAGTCAATCGCCTATATACTGTTTTATATACTGGGTACCACATACAGTACAGCACCAGTATCTGTTCATACATAGAACCAGTACATGTTTTTTTAATTTTTATTTGGTGTACGTTCGAAGAGGCGAGTATATCCCAAACTCTATATTTTACTGTGTAGAGCTGCGGGTATCACTCACCTGACCTGATGCCCGAGTTGATCAGCTGCCTGGGGTCCTCTGTGTTCCTGGCGTCCGTCTCCGATATCTTGCAGCAGTCTTCCACTCCCCCGTAAGGTAATTAAGCTGCGGCAACTGCTCCGGGCATCACTCACCACGTGCTTGCAGACCGCGAGATCAGCCGCCTAGCCGCTGGTACTTCCTTGTCGCGTCATTTTAGACGCGGCCAGCACTAGAGGAAATCTGGCGGTCTGCAACACGTGGTGAGTGATGCCCGGAGCAGTTGCCGCAGCTTAATTACCTTACGGGGGAGTGGAAGACTGCTGAAAGATATGGGAGACGGACACCAGGAACACAGAGAGCATCAGGACAGCAGCTGCTCACTGCGGGCATCAGGTCAGGTGAGTTAAATCCGGGGGGGGGGGGGGGACAGGAGGAGGACATGGGGCAGGAGAAGGGCATGGGGGACAGGAGGGGACACGGGGCAGGACACATGTGGGCACAGGAGGTAGACATGAGGACACATGAGGAGGACACAAGGGGGGGAGAAGGGGAAGGAGGAGGCCACAAGAGGGGAAAGGAGGAGGACACAAGGTGGCACAGGAGGATACATGGGGGTACAAAAGGAGAACACAAGGGGGGACAGGAAGAGGGCAGAAGGGGGGACAGTCACAAGTTAGCGGAAATTGATTTTTATTGTTTTTTTTCACAAAGTGTCATTTTCCACTAACTTGTGACAAAAAATAAAATCTTCTATGAACTCATCATACACCTAACAGAATACCTTGGGGTGTCTTCTTTCTAAAATGGGGTCACTTGTGGGGTTCCTATACTGCCCTGGCATTTTAGGGGACCTAAACCGTGAGGAGTAGTCTGGAAACGAAATGCCTCAAAATGACTGTTCAGGGGTATAAGCATCTGCAAATTTTGATGACAGGTGGTCTATGAGGGGCCGAAATTTGTGGAACCGGTCATAAGCAGGGTGGCCTCTTAGATGACAGGTTGTATTGGCACTGAAGTGCAGGTGTGGCCCAAAAGCTTCTCACAAACTTCTACTCCGCCACAATCAAATCTGCCCTATGCTTATCCATCCTGGTGTGGTACGCCAGCTCCTCCGCCAGCGACAGGCTCAAACTGCGGAGGGTCATTAGATCAGCGGAGAAGATCATCGGGAGATCCCTTCCCACTCTAGACCTCCTCTACCACTCTAGGCTGCCACCCACCCACCTGGTCGATGGCAGCGAGACCTACGCAAGCTCAACCCTAGTGTCCTTGCTGACCCCCTCCATGCCCTCTCCTCCACTCTCCCCACCCTAACCTGTCCTAATCTTGCTGCAGCTCAGTATCGCCAAACTCTCTCATCAGCCCTAGAGAAAGCTGCTCCACCAATTTTTCGCCACAACCGACCCCCAGCCCTGGCGCACTACCCATATTCGCATCCTCCAGAGGAAAACACGCGCCACTGAACGGAAATGGAGAAAAACTAGACTTAACCAGGATTTCCTACAGTACAAGACCAACCTGCTGCAGTTCCACACTGCCCTTGCTCATGCGAAGCAGGAATACTTTACCAAGCTCATCGGAGCACAAGCTTCCAACCCCCGGCGTCTTTTTGCCACCTTCAACTCCCTGCTTAAACCCACCCCCCCCACCCTCCATTTCTTCCCTCTCTGCCACAGATTTAGCCACCCACTTCACCAACAAAATTGTCTCCATCCGCCAGGAAATATCCAATCTCCAATCTTCACCTCCCACCCCCTCCCAACCAGCTCCTCCTCCACCCTATCCTCCCCTCACATCCTTCACTCCTACTACCACCGAGGAAGTCAACCACCTACTGCAGACTTCCCATACCACTACTTCCCCCCTTGACCCCATCCCTTCGGATTTACTCCAGCCTCACTTCACGGAATTGGCCCCAGTCCTCACTACCCTGTTCAGCCTCTCCCTATCCACAGGCACCTTCCCCACAGACTTCAAGCAGGCCATTGTACTACCCCTGCTCAAGAAACCCTCACTCGACCCCTCGCTACCCTCCAACTACCGTCCTATCTCCCTCCTCCCCTTTGCCTCAAAACTCCTTGAGCGTCTGGTTCACAAACGCCTGACCCAGTACCTCAATGCTAACTCACTGCTAGACCCACTCCAATCTGGATTTCGGCCTGCCCACTCAACCGAAACTGCTCTCACCAAAGTGATCAACGACCTTGCCTTAGCTAAAGCTGAAGGTAAATACTCCATTCTCCTCCTCCTTGACCTGTCAGCAGCTTTTGACACAGTAGATCATCCCCTACTCCTCCAGTCCCTCCAGTCCTTGGGCATTCACGATCTCGCCCTGTCCTGGCTTTCATCCTACCTCTCCAACCGCTCCTTCACGACCACCTTCAATGAGTCCTCGTCCACCCCCAACCACCTCTCGGTGGGAGTCCCCCAAGGTTCGGTCCTTGGCCCCCTACTGTTCACCCTATACACATCCTCCATTGGCAAGGTTATCTCCTCCATGGGTTTTAACTACCATCTGTATGCAGATGACACCCAGATCTACCTCCACACCCCTGACATATCCACCACTACCATGGACAAGGTCTCCTCCTGCCTATCCGCCATCTCCTCCTGGATGTCTGCTAGGTTCCTGAAACTAAATCTAGACAAAACGGAATTTATGATCTTCCCACCCCGGCCATCCACGAATCTCCCAGATGTGCATGTCACTGTTAACCACACTACCATTTGCCCTACCTCTCAAGCCCGCTGTCTGAGTGTCACCCTGGACTCCGCACTCTCCTTCACTTCCCACATCCAAAACCTCACAAAGTCCTGCAACTTCCACCTTCGTAACATCTGTAAGATTCGCCCTTTCCTGACCTCTGCCACCACCAAACTCCTCATCCATGCCCTCATAATTTCCCGCCTTGACTACTGCAATGCCCTGCTGTCTGGTCTCCCTATGACCCGAACAGCCCCACTGCAGTCCATCATGAATGCGGCAGCCAGAATTATCCACTGCTCCCATCGCTCCACCACGGCAGATCCCCTCCTAGAATCCCTCCACTGGCTTCCTATCCAGTCCAGAATCAGATTCAAGATACTGTGTCTGACCTACAAATCTGTCCACAAAACCTGTCCAACCTACATTTCCGATCTTACTCAGAGGTACACACCTAGCCGCTCACTCCGCTCTTCCAATGAACTTCGCCTAACCGCCCCCCGCATCACCCAGTCCCATGCACGCCTCCAGGACTTCTCAAGAGCTGCTCCAACACTATGGAACTCCCTACCTCCACCCATTAGGGCAGCCCCCTCCTTCAACATCTTCAAGAAAGCCCTCAAAACTCACCTTTTCACTCTGGCCTACTACCCCTCACAAGTGCTCTAAACCTACAGCTGAACTCTGGTCCCCTACCATTCGTGTCGTTACCTCTCCCTCTAGATTGTAAGCCTTTGGGCAGGGTCCTCCTCCTTTTGTGTCCTACCTGATCTGGCACCTCTATTACTGTGAACCCATGCCATGCATTTGAGTGAACCTAACTTGCCTAATCTCCATGCTTCATCCAGTGACTGACTAAGCATTACCTTGTACTAATACTGTGCTGTGTGATCTGGTTTTCTTGTATTCCTGTATTGTCATATTGCTGTATGTCACCCCTAAATATTGTCTGTAACCTAAATTAATGTTCAGCGCTGCGTAATATGTTGGCGCTTTATAAATACAATAAATAATAATAATAATAATAACTCTAGAGCTTTAAAGATCACCAATGACCCCTCACACCCAGGGTACCGCTTCTTTAGTCAGCTCCCCTCAAGACGAAGGCCCCGGTTCCGATCCATCTTCACCAGGACCTCAAGATAAGAACAGTTTCTTTCCCTCGGCTGTCAACCTTCTGAACTCTCTCCATGGAAATGCCCATTCCCACCCCAAATATCATGCCCGCACTAAGGCACTCTGCACATAGACGATGCTCCAGCTTAAGTGTATTTTTTTGGTTATTTTGCTGGGTTTTTGTGTGGTACTTATGCCACATTGTCTCCCTCTGTATAAATGCTATATAAGGTTCTGTTCCTACTGTATGTCCTGTCCTGTAACTGTAACTATTTCATGTATCAGTACCCCTGTACGTGCCAAGCCCAATTCCTGGCACGACCCAGTCGTGCTCGGTGAAAATAAAGATTCTGATTCTGAAGCGCAGGATGTTCTCAAATCTTGACCTGGACATGGCAGCAGAGAAAATGGGCATGTGATGTATTGGGTGCGTAGACCAATAAGACCGCAATACATTATTTTTAATTGGACCCATGTTAAAGGGGAACTGAAGAGATAGGTATATGGAGGCGGCCATGTTTATTTCCTTTTAAGCAATACCAGTTGCCTGGCAGCCCTGCTGATCCTCTACCTCTAATACTATTAGCCATACCCCCTGAACAAGCATACAGCAGATCAGGTGTTTCAGACTTCAAAGTCAGATCTGACAAGACTAGCTGCATGCTTGTTTATGGTTTTATTCAGATACTACTGCAGAGAAATAGACCAGCAGGGCTGCCAGGCAACTGGTATTGATTAAAAGGAAATAAATGTGGCAGCCTCCGTATACCTCTTACTTCAATTCCCCTTTAAGGAGAAGGCCCCAAAAAATGTTAAGTTCGGAAAGTTGGAGTGGTTTCCACCGAAAAGGCTGAGCATGGTAGTGTGAGAAAACGCGGAAAAGCCGCCGCGAGTACTCAGAGCAAGGCGGCAGGTTGCGCGCGTGGGTCTGCATCCACTGGCATGACGGAGCGCGATGAAACCGCCGCATGCCTTATGAACAAGGCGGCGGATTCCGCGTCAGACGCGGATGTTGGCACGCATGGGCATAATTCTGACAGTACTGCTGAACGCGGAGGAACCGCCGCATGCTTGGACTGCGGTGCGGCTGGTTCCGCATCCAACACAGCAGAAACATTACAACACATGTCTGGTGTGGCTGGGACTGATAGTCCACACAGGTTCAGGAGAGGCAGAGCCTTTATGACAGTCAGAAGGGCGTCAGCTGACCAAGCCGGTCAGCTGACAATTCCAGCAGTTTTCATTGGTCCAGCACTTAGGGGTGGCGCTGGAAAGCACTGGGGTATATATACTGGGTGCTGGTCATTTCTCTGGTGTCTGGCATTGCGATCACTACGTGGTAGCACTCAGACCTTCTGTCAGTATCCGTGTTATTATCTAGACCAGTTTCCAAGGTATTGATGACCAAGGAGCTCACACCTTAGTCTAGGAATCCTGTTACCATCTGTATTATTATCTAGACCAGTTCTGGGGTGTTGATGATCTTGGAGCTCACACCCAAGTCTAGGCATTGTTGATTATTTGTTATGACCTTCTGCTTTCCTGACCACTCTTCTGATCTCTGATTAGGTACTTCGCTATATCTGATACTCTGTTGCCAAACCCTGCTAGTCTTAGGATTCCGCATCTGTCTCCTGTCTCTGTACTTTATCTGTCTGTGTGTTAACGACCTGGCCTGTCCGACCTCGAGAACTATCTTCCCTGTTGGGAGATAGTTCCCAGACCTGTTAGTGACACTTCACCCTTGGTGTCACTCACTCTCTGATCCTTCCCACTCTCAGCCTGGCTCCGCCCCTTGGGGAGCATCAGACCAGTGGAAGGAACCTGTTCTCTAAGCAGTATCTCGAGCTGCCTAGCACCCTCTACGCGGGTGCTCTCCTCAAAGTATACGGTTGCACCAAACACTCATATTACTCAGGTGTCCAGAGGTTAGAGATATATCTGATTATCGGTGATACTGCAGATCATCAATAATCGGGTATATATCTGCATTCTCGGTGATACTGCAGATCACCGGTAATCAGATCCTCTCTGTGTTACACCGATCGTTACAGAACGCCAGACCCAAAAACAAATGGATGCACACAGCCGTCTGGGCACACTTACCACTTCGGTGGATAACATCAACCAAGTGCTGGGTGGCCACCAGACTTTAATAGACGCACTGTCTGAATCCGTACGAACCCTCCAGACAGCTGTAGATGAAGTGCGATCTCCTCCTAGCACAGACATACGTATGCCTGTACCTGAAAAATTTTCTGGTCACAGATCTGACTTCCGAAATTTTAGGAGTAGAGTGTTGTCATACTTTGAGTTGAGACCTAGATCCTCAGGAACTATGGCCCAAAGGGTCACGTTCATTAAGACTCTATTATCAGGCGATTCTCAGACCTGGGCGTACAGTCTACCTGCCAGAGATTTAGCCTTAACCTCGGTAGATGAATTTTTTAAAGCTATGGCAATAATTACGACGATCCAGACATTGCCTCGACTTCTGAGCGGAAGCTCAAATTGTTGCGTCAAGGCAAGAGTCCGGTCGAGGAGTATGCTGCAGAATTTAGGAGGTGGTCAGTTTCAGCCAGGTGGGACACCTATGCCCTTTTAGACTGTTTCTTATCAGGGTTATCAGATGAGGTTTCTGACCTAATGTTAAGTCAGCCTGAACCTAGAACCGTCGATGAGGCCATTTCCTCGGCCATTAGGATTGATCGCAGGTTACGTTATCAAAGGCAGACCCGGGGTAAAAACAATGTTAAGATGGTGTCCTACGCTGCGCCTCCTGTGACCCCACCTCCTTCTGTTTCTCCTCCACCCGAGCCAATGCAGATTGGTCGGTCCGGATTGTCTCAAGTGGAGCGGAGACGCAGGATTTCTGAGCAGTTGTGTCTTTATTGTGCAGAGGGGGGTCATAGAGTGTGGAATTGCCCTAAAAAGTCGGGAAATGCTACTGCCTAGGAGTAGTTGGGGGTAATACCCTAGGCGTACGACTCTTACCCCTAGAGGATAAACGGTTACTTCTTCCTTGTACGATTACATGGGAAGAAAAATCTGAAGTCTCTGAGGCCTTCATTGATTCAGGCTCAGCGGCTAATTTTATGGATTACGAATTTGCTAAGAAATTGGGTATTCCACTCACCCCGGTAGAACCACTCATCCAGGTTACGGGAGTGGATGATTCCCCCCTGCAACGTAACCATCCTCTGTCTCAAACACCAGAGGTGGAGGTCACTATAGGGGTGTTGCACAGAGAGAAATTGCAGTTTTTTGTGTTACACATGACAACCTCCACAGTCATCCTTGGCATGCCGTGGTTACACCTTCACTCTCCTCAGATAAATTGGGCCACTGGTCAGCTAACAAGCTGGTCAGCCCATTGTTTCCATCATTGTTTAGTGAAGGTGACCTTGGGTCAGACCAGGATTCATTTAGAGGGAGTTTCGGGAAACAGTATTCCGAGTTTTCAGATGTGTTCTGTCCCAAGGCTGCCGATAAATTACCTCCACATCGCCCTTTCGATTGTCCCATCGATCTCCAATCTGATTATATGCCCCCTAGAGGTCATCTCTACAATTTATCTGGGCCGGAAAAAGTGGCCATGCAGGAGTACATCCGTGAAAACTTAGCTAAAGGATTCATTTGCCCTTCCCGGTCACCTGCAGGAGCAGGCTTCTTTTTTGTAAAGAAAAAAGACGGAGGCCTTCGGCCATGCATTGATTACCGAGGTCTGAATAGGATCACAGTAAAAAATCGCTATCCATTGCCTTTGATAGACGATTTATTCACTCAGGTCACTTACGCTAAGATCTTTTCGAAATTGGACTTGCGAGGGGCATACAACCTGGTGCGGATCAGACATGGCGATGAATGGAAAACGGCCTTTAACACACCCGATGGGCATTACGAGGACCTGGTGATGCCCTTCGGGTTGTGCAACACCCCGGCCGTTTTTCAGGAACTTATTAATGAAATATTCAGAGAAGTGTTGGGTAAATTTGTCCTGGTATACCTTGATGATATACTTATTTTCTCAGACAACCTCACCCAACACAGGGCTCACGTCAAATTTGTTCTGAGCAAGCTAAAACAGAACATGCTTTATGCTAAATTGGAGAAATGCATTTTTGAGGCAACATCCGTCACTTTTCTGGGTTACATAATTTCCACCTCGGGCCTTTCTATGGATCCTGCCAAGGTCTCTGCTGTCCTGGAATGGCCTCAGCCAGTGGGACTAAAATCTCTCCAGAGATTTTTAGGATTCGCCAATTACTATAGAAGGTTCATAAAGGGGTACTCCACAGTCATAGCACCCCTCACCAGTCTCACAAAGAAAGGGGCAGATACCAACCACTGGTCCCCGAAGCCCTGGCTGCTTTCTCCACTTTGAAAGAATTGTTTTGCTCTGAACCCATTTTGAGACACGTTGACAACTCCTATCCCTTTATTGTGGAGGTGGACGCCTCGGAGGTCGGGGTAGGGGCTGTGCTGTCTCAGCGCTCTGGGTTGCAGGGAAGATTACACCCGTGTGCCTATTTCTCTCGTAGGTTTTCACCAGCAGAGAAAAACTACGATATAGGCAACAGGGAGCTCCTAGCCATTAAACTGGCCTTTGAAGAATGGCGTCATTGGTTAGAAGGAGCAGAACATACGATTACAGTTTACACTGATCACAAAAATTTGGAATACATTGAGGGGGCTAAAAGATTAAGCCCCCGTCAGGCTCGGTGGTCATTGTTTTTCTCGAGATTTAGATTTATTATTACGTACACTCCGGGTAGTAAAAACATTAAAGCGGATGCCCTGTCCAGATGTTTTGAACCGGAGACAGCACAGCCCTCAGACCCAGAGACTATTATCCCACAGAAAGTTGTGTTGGCAGCCACAGAGACTTGGAAAGACTGGACAGAGACTTTAAGTCCCTTCTAGCAGGATGTCCCTGAGGGAAAGCCGGAAGGGGTTATGTTTGTACCACTGCCATTTCGTCTCCAGATCTTACAGATGTTCCACTCGCACAAGAATGCTGGACATCCGGGGCCCTCCAGAACACAGGACCTGGTTGCCAGATGTGCTTGGTGGCCTTTTCTGGCAACGGATTGCAAGGAGTATGTTAGAGAGTGTGCAGTTTGTGCAAAAAGCAAACCCTCCCGTCTGGCACCTGTGGGAACGTTGCAGCCTTTGCCCACCCCGAATGAGCCGTGGACCCATTTGTCCATGGATTTTGTGGGTGAACTTCCGAGGTCTGAGGGCATGTCGGTCATTTGGGTAGTAGTCGACCGTTTCAGTAAAATGGCCCATTTTGTGCCCTTGAAAGGACTCCCCTCGGCCCAGGAGTTGGCCGATCTTTTTATCGTCCACGTTTTCCGACTATATGGCATTCCGGAAAACATAGTGTCGGATCGGGGAGTCCAATTTGTTTCTAGATTCTGGAGGGCATTTTGTCATCAAATGGGCATGGAACTGTCATTTTCATCGGGCTACCACCCACAGACCAATGGTCAGACTGAGAGAGTGAATCAGTCATTGGAATAGTTTTTGAGGTGTTACGTTGCGGATGCGCAAAATGATTGGGTCAAGTTCTTGCCGTTCACAGAATTTGCGCACAATAATTTGAAAAGCTCATCCTCTGGATTTTCACCGTTTCAGGTGGTAACTGGAAAGTTGCCTAAGTTCTCCCCACTGCCAGTAGCTTCCACTCCGTTTCCAGCTTTGGAGGCGTGGCAAAAATCATTTAAGAACATTTGGGGGAGCGTGAAAAATAATTTGGAGAAGGCTTTTCAAAGTCAGAAAGGTCAAGCTGACAAGAGACGCTCCGTAGAGTGGAAGTTCCGGCCAGGAGACTTTGTCTGGGTGTCCACGCGTCACTTGACCCTGAAACAGCCCTCGTCCAACGCGGCAGGTTGTGCGCGTGGGTCTGCATCCACTGGCATGACGGAGCGCGATGAAACCGCCGCATGCCTTATGAACAAGGCGGCGGATTCCATGTCAGACGTGGATGTTGGCACGCATAGGCATAATTCTGACAGTACTGCTGAACGTGGAGGAACCGCCGCATGCTTGGACAGCGGTGCGGCTGGTTCCGCATCCAACACAGCAGAAACATTACAACACATGTCTGGTGTGGCTGGGACTGATAGTCCACACAGGTTCAGGAGGACGCGCGCGGAGAGGCAGAGCCTTTATGACAGTCAGAAGGGCGTCAGCTGACCAAGCCGGTCAGCTGACAATTCCAGTAGTATTCATTGGTCCAGCACTTAGGGGTGGCGCTGGAGAGCGCTGGGGTATATATAATGGGTGCTGGTCATTTCTCTGGTGTCTGGCGTTGCGATCACTACGTGGTAGCACTCAGACCTTCTGTCAGTATCTGTGTTATTATCTAGATCAGTTTCCAAGGTGTTGATGACCAAGGAGCTCACACCTTAGTCTAGGAATCCTGTTATTATCTGTGCTATTATCCGTGTTATTATCTAGACCAGTTTCCAAGGTGTTGATGACCAAGGAGCTCACACCTTAGTCTAGGAATCCTGTTACCATTTGTATTATTATCTAGACCAGTTCCGGGGTGTTGATGATCTTGGAGCTCACACCCAAGTCTAGGCATTGTTGATTATTTGTTATGACCTTCTGCTTTCCTGACCACTCTTCTGATCTCTGATTAGGTACTTCGCTATATCTGATACTCTGTTGCCAAACTCTGCTAGTCTTAGGATTCCGCATCTGTCTCCTGTCTCTGTACTTTATCTGTCTGTGTGTTAACGACCTGGCCTGTCTGACCTCGAGAACTATCTTCCCTGTTGGGAGATAGTTCCCAGACCTGTCAGTGACACTTCACCCTTGGTGTCACTCACTGTCTGATCCTTCTCACTCTCAGCCTGGCTCCGCCCCTTGGGGAGCATCAGACCAGTGGAAGGAACCTGTTCTCTAAGCAGTATCTCGAGCTGCCTAGCACCCTCTACGCGGGTGCTCTCCTCAAAGTATACGGTTGCACCAAACACTCATATTACTCAGGTGTCCAGAGGTTAGAGATATATCTGATTATCGGTGATACTGCAGATCATCAATAATCAGGTATATATCTGCATTCTCGGTGATACTGCAGATCACTGGTAATCAGATCCTCTCTGTGTTACTCCGATCGTTACAGGTAGCTTCTGGGATTGGCGGTTGCATATTGTGTGCCATAACGGTTGGTCTCAGCCACAATTAAGTCGTAGAGACCAGTAGTAATCAGAGAAAAAAAATGTTGCCACTGCGGTGGGGCTGGTGAGGGTTTTGCGGGGTGATCAGAAGCCCGCAGGGGGGCAGATTAGGGCCTGATCTGATGGATAGGAGTGCTAGGGGGTGACAAGATATGATTGATGGGTGTCTCAGAGGGTGATTAGAGGGGAGAATAGATGCAATCAATGCACTGGGGAGGTGATCGGAAGGGAGTCTGAGCGGAATTTGAGGGTTTGGCCGAGTGATCAGGAGCCCACACGGGGCAAATTAGAGCCTGATCTGATGGGTAGGTGTGCTAGGGGATGACAGGTGGTGACAGGAGGTGATTGATGGGTGTCTCAGGGTGTTTATCAGCATGTGGACTGTAAAACCAGAGGAGAAAACACCTTGGATCATGTCTAAACAAACATAAAAAGTGCCTATAAGATCACCCAACGCCCCCCACTGGGACAGTCTGACCATCTATCTTTGTTTCTTATTCCCGCATACAAAGCCATTATCAACACTGCTAAACCAATTAGCAAGTCTGTTAAAGTCTGGTCTTTCATGAAACAGACCTGGAGACGAGTACTTCCTCTGTATTGTCATATGTTAATTTCTGTGTGGACACCATCACTGTCAACAAAAGAATTACGGTTTACCCAAATCATAAACCATGGATAACAAAAGAACTCAAGGGACTTCTAAAGAATAGAAACAAAGCTTTTAAAATACAGGACAAAGACGCATATTCTTCAGCCAGAGCAAGTCTGAAAAAAGGCATACGAAATGCAAAACTTAAATACAAACAAAGGATTGAGGAAAACTTTGAAAATGACTCAAACCCAAGGAGGATGTGGCAAAGCATTCAACTATTCACAGATTACAAAAAGAAGAATAGCACTCAATATACACTGGACAATAACATCCCCAGCCTAGCAGAGGAACTTAACAACTTCTTTGCTAGATTTGAAAAAGACAACAATCGGCCTCCAGTCAACTTTGGGCCCACTACAGACTCACAGCCATTAATCCTTCACATACATGAAGTGCAGCAAGCACTCACGAATATCAACACCAGGAAAGCTGCAGGTCCTGATGGTGTGCAAGGACATGTGCTCCAGGCCTGTGCTGGTCAACTAGCGAAAGTTTTTACACAAATATTCAACCTCTCTCTGTCCTTGGGTGTAGTTCCAACATGCCTTAAATCTACAACCATTGTGCCAGTCCCAAAAAATCCTAGGATAACTTGTCTTAATGATTATCGACCAGTTGCTCTAACTCCTGTCATCGCCAAGTGCTTTTAACGACTGGTAGCCACACACATCAAGGCCTCCATCCCAGCAAATCTAGATCAACACCAGTTTGCTTACCGAACAAATAGATCGACTGAGGATGCCATCTGTGTAGCTCTCCATGCTGCCCTCTCACACCTGGAAAAGCTCAACTCCTATGTTAGGATGCTCTTTGTTGACTACAGCTCAGCATTTAACACCATTGTACCTAGCCAGCTGACCAACAAACTCCATGCACTAGGTCTTGCTCCCTCCATATGTACTTGGTTATTGGACTTCCTTACTAATCGCCCTCAAACTGTCAGACTAGGAAAACAGACATCCTCCACTCTTACCCTGAGCACTGGCGTGCCACAGGGCTGTGTATTAAGCCCTCTCCTCTATGCACTTTTCACCCATGACTGCCAGCCTATCCATACCTCAAACGTAATTGTTAAGTTTGCAGATGATACGACTGTCATTGGGCTTATATCAGACAATGAGGAAGCTGCATACAGAGAAGAAGTTAAGAACCTGACTGCATGGTGCGACATTAACAACCTGTTATTAAATACAAAGAAGACCAAAGAAATTATTCTGGACTTTATCACCACCAAAAAGACTACTCACCTACCGCTAATGATCAATGCAGAGGCTGTGGAGAGAGTTTCCAGCTTCAAATTTTTGGGAGTCACCATCGCAGAGAACCTGTCCTGGGCTGACAATGCTTTAGCTCTAACTGGCAAAGCACAACAACGCCTCTACTTTCTGAGAAAACTAAGGAGCGCTAACCTCCCACAGAAGCTGCTGGTTAATTTCTACAGATGCACTATAGAAAGCGTTCTGACCAATTGCATGCCTGCCTGGTACAACAGCTGCACGAAGGCTACTAGAGAAGCCCTGCAGCGAGTTGTTAAAACAGCAGAAGCCATTATTATTACACAACTTTTGTATAATACTCGCAGCTTGAGAAGGGCCAAAAACATTATCAAGGACAACACTCACCCTGGAAATGCCCTGTTTGAGTTCCTTCCATCAGGTAAACGTTTTAGATCAATCCGCACACACACAAACAGACTGAAAGACAGCTTTTTCACATCCGCCATAAACTTGATAAACTCTGAATCCTCTCTGAAATAATTAACACTGTGTACAAATTGTTTAAACATCTGTAATACCTGGCATACTTGTATAATTTCTTCTCTTCCTTGTTACTATCACTATGTTCCCTATATGCACCGTGGGGTTGTCATGAAAAGTAATTTCGTTGTGTTACACAATGACAATAAAGTGAATTGAATTGATTGAATTGAGATAAGAGGGGGAATAGATGCAAGCAATGCACTGGGGAGGTGATCGGGGGGGGGGGGGGGGGGTGGATTGGTCTGAGGGTGATCTGAGGGTGTGGGCGGGTAATTGGGAGCCCGCAATGGGCAGATTAGGGTCTGGTCTGATTGGTAGCAGTGACAAGTGGTGACAGGGGGTGATTGATAAGTGATCAGTGGGTGATTACAGGGGAGGATAGATGTATACAGTACATTGGGGGTTGGGTTCTGGGGAGGATCTGAGAGTGTGTGTGTGTGTGTGTGGGGGGGGGGGTGATCAAGGGCCCCCAGGGGGCAGTTTAGGACCTAATCTAAAACATAGCGTTGATAGTGACAGGGAGTGATTGATGGGTTATTAGGGGGGTGATTGGGTGCAAACGGGGGTCTGAGGGGGTGATCAGGGGGGGTCTGGGGGGTGCTGTGGGCGATCAGGGGGGCCAGATCAGTGTTTGTGTGTGCTTATCAAGGGGGCTGCCTCCTGCACTGGTGGGACCACCAGGGCAGGAGGCAGCCTGTATAATACCCTTTGTATACATTACAAAGTGTATTATATGCTTACTATGTGGCAGATCGGGGGTTAATAATCTCTGGCGCTGCTAATTGGCCTGCGGGTTGACGTCGCGGGTGGGTGGAGCCTAATGCCAGTGGATGCGCTCTCATCCATGCGCGCGATCCCCGGCATTTCAGTGCCCAAGGAGCCGATGCCGATGGGCATTAGGCGGTCCTGGGCGTGCCACTTTGCCCGACGCCCATAGGTAGTGGGAAGTCGGCAAGTGGTTAAACTGGCCACCTTTATTTTGCTTTAGGCTCACTGTAAGTCAGTGGTTCTCAAACTTTTCAGCACATGTACACTTTTGTGTGTAACCCCTAGGCACATGTACCCCCTACCGAAGAAAGCGCTCCATGTTGAAAAAGTGGTAGTGACCATGACATAATGTGGGCGGATGCAAATACTAGCAAAATATAAATCTATTTACCTATATTGCGGGCATCTACATTTCTAAACTATACCGGAGCACCTGCCTATCTAACCTGTACTGGGGACAACTATACTTGCTACTTACACTGGAGGTACCTACCTGGCTAACCTATACTGGGGGCAATTATACTGACTACCTATACTGGGGGGACCTATAGCTGGGTGCAACTACACCTGGCTAACCTATATTGCGGGCACCTATACCTGCCTCCACGGAGGGGGGTGCACAATTTTTACATCCTCGCACTGGGTGCAATTTAGCCTAGAAACTGCCCTGGTCACTTCATCCCCATATCATCTTTTTTTTTACTGTGCCTCTTTTCTTCCCCTCTGTTCCTCCATGCCTCTTTTGTCCCGCAGAGTCACCTCTTGTCGCCTGTCCAAGCCAGGTATAGGTGCCTCCCATAGAGGTATCCAGGTATAGGTTCCAAGTCATAGTTGCCCCAAGTATAGGTAACCGTTAAAGAGGTACAGGTTCCCCCAGTGTAGGTAGCAAACTATAAGTGGTCCAGTATAGATAGCCAGGTACAGGTGGTGCCGCAGTGTAGGTTGCGAGCTACATGTGCTCCATTATAGACAGCCAGGTTGTGCCCCAGTGTAGTCTTACATAGCCCCGTTCCCGCATGGACTCCTCTCTCAGCGCTCTAGTCTTCTCGCTGCCTGGCATCCTCCACCCGCTATGGTTAATTTCGGCCGCAGCTCTGACATGAGAGGCCGCCGGGTAACCATGGAGAAAGGAAAGGACATGGCCAGGCAGCTAGAAGACTAGAGCGCTGAGAGCAGTGCATGTGGGAACGGGGCTGTGTAAGTTACTGCGCCTCTTGTTGCAGACATGGCCTGCCACTTCTCTTCTGGGGGCAATATCTGCAACCCCCTGGGTGACCACACTGACAGGTGCTGATGTACCCCTAGGGGTCTGCGGACCCCAGGTTGAGATCCAAAGTAATCCAAATGGATACTTACCTCAGAATGACGTATCTCGATATTCCAGAGCTTTCCCATCCCCTCCACTGATCCACTGCTGTAACCCCGGAACTTCATTGACAAGTTCTTTGTCGAGTGCATCTGCACTGCACAGGACGCCTTGGGTCTGCTGAGCCTGGACAAGATTGTGCTACTGTAAAAATGTTGACCTTCTTGTACAGTTCAACCACACTTGTTTACTGACAGGAGTGAGGCTGCAAACTTCTAGAGCAGTGGTTCCCAACCCATGTATGTGTCGCGGCAGCTTCGGGTATGTGTCGCAGTGTCAGCTCTCGGAGGAGAGAGCGAGGGAGGGAGAGCTGTGGGCAGCGGCGGAGAAGGGGGCCATCTCCCCCCCTTCCCTCACTTTAGGGTGCTCTCTCTCCCTCTCTCCTCCGATACTAAGTGTGGCAGCGTTTGGCAGCGGGCGGGACTTACCTTCCATGTCACTCCAAGCGCCGGAAGTTCTAGTGCCACAGCCGCTGCTCTGGTCTGGATCAGACCAGAGCACTGGCAAATCATCCCGCACGCCTGCGACGAGACCAGACGGAGACATGGAAGGTAATTTCCGCCCCTCTGCCAGCCACCGCACTTCGTTCCGGAGGAGAGAGCAAGGGAGAGCACCCTGAGGTGCCGCTCTTCTTCCCTCGCTCTCTCCTCCTGGGGGGGGGGGGGGGGGGCACCTGGCTACATATACTGGGCACATATACACCTGACTACATATACTGGGCACATATACACCTGACTACATATACTAGGCACATATACCCCTGGCTACATATACTGGGCACATATATCTCTGGCTACATATACTGGGCACATATACCTCTGGCTACATATACTGGGCACATATACCTCTGGCTACATATACTGGGAACATATACACCTGACTACATATACTGGGCACATATACCCCTGGCTACATATACTGGGCACATATACCCCTGGCTACATATACTGGGCACATATACCCCTGGCTACATATGCTGGGCACATATACCCCTGGCTACATATACTGGGCACATATACCCCTGGCTACCTATTCTGGGCACATATACCCCTGGCTACCTATACTGGGCACATATACCCCTGGCTACCTATACTGGGCACATATACCCCATGCTACCTATACTGGGCACATTTACCCCTGGCTACCTATACTTGGCACATATACCCCTGGCTACCTATACTGGGCACATATACCCCTGGCTACCTATACTGGGCACATATACCCCTGGCTACATATACTGGACACATATACCCCTGCCTATATATACTGGCCACATATATCCTTGGCTACATATACTGGGGACAACTGGCTGTTTGTCATTATGTGCATTTACTGGTGAAAAGCTGTCTCTTATTATGTGCATTTACTGGGGAAAAGCTGTCTCTTATTATGTGCATTTACTGGTGAAAAGTGGCCTCTTATTATGTGCATTTACTGGTGAAAAGCTGTCTCTTATTATGTGCATTTACTGGGGAAACGCGGTCTCTCATTACGTGCATTTACTGGGGAAACGCTGTCTGTCATTACCTGCATTTACTGGTGAAATGCTGTCTCTTATGTGCATTTAGTGGGGAAACGCTGTCTCTCATTACATGCATTTAGTCTACGTGTCACGGAGATCTGAACGTTTGGTTTGATGTGTCACGACTCAAAAAAGGTTGGGAACCACTGTTCTAGAGAGTCCAGTGCTTGATTCGTGGTCCCGAGAACATGGGATGCCTTTGTTACTGTAACAGGCCTTGGGCTTGATTCACAAAACCGTGCTAACTGTTTAGCACGGGCGTCCTAAACAGTTAGCACGTGAAGTGCCGTTCGTGGACTTTTGCGCACGCAAAAGTCTGCGTTATCGTGGGCAAATGGGCACTTCAAGTGCTAACTGTTTAGGACGCCCGTGCTAAACAGTTAGCACGGTTTTGTGAATCAAGCCCCTTGAGTGTTGTTGATTGCAACAAATTTTACATTTAGAAGGACCCAGTGTTACGCGTTGCGCTGAAAATGCGTGTGGTCACACAACAGAGTGTCAGCGTGGTCATGGGTGGGGCAAAATATACATGACCTTAGCAGTGGTGTAAAAAGTCTGCTGGGGAAGTTTGAGCTCTGCCATAATCCCCCCCCCCCCCCAAATACATGCAATCTGACAGTATTTTACCAAAAGTCCATGCAATTTGGCAGAGGTTCATACAAAATACAGATAATATGGCAGTCGTTCCCCCAAAATAGACGTAATCTGGCAGCAGCGGTTCCCCCAAATACACATAATTTGGCAGCGGTTCCCCAAATATGCATAATTTGGCAGCGGTTTGCCAAAATATGCGTAATCTGGCAGCAGAGGTTCCCCCAAAATACACATAATCTGGAAGCAGCTGTTCCCCCAACATACACAATCGGGCAGCAGTTCCCCAAAAATACACATAATCTGGCAGCTGTTCCCCAAAATACACTTAACTACTTGCCGACTGCTCCACACCAATCAGCGTGAGCAGTGCGGCAGCCCCAGGACCGCTCCACGCTGATTGGTGTTGCAGGCTGTCTATGCGGCTAGCAGGAGATCGCGCACACGCTGCACCCTTCAGTCTCCGAGAGGCAATCGCTGTTTGGGAGACTGTTAGACGGCGAAACCATCATCTAATTACCCCCTACAGCGCTGCGATCAGCAGCAGCACTGTACAAGGGACAGCCGTGTGACGCGGCTGTCCCCTCCATAGGCCGGGGAGTGATCGGCTGAAGTCTATGACAGCCGATCATGCTGATTGGCTGGCGGGGGGAGGGAGTTAGGGGGAATAATAAAAAAATTAAAAAAATGCACATTTTAATAAAAATAAATAAATATGTAAAAAAATAAATAAAATAAAAAAAACAACAACTGGAGGGCGATCAGACCCCACCAACAGAGAGCTCTGTTGGTGGGGGGAAAAGGGGGTGTAATCACGTGTGTGCTGAGTTGTCCGGCCCTGCAGCTAGGCCTTAAAGCTGCAGTGGTCATATTTATAAAAAAAAATGTCCTGGTCACTAGGGGGGGTTTAACACCACGGTCCTCAAGTGGTTAATCTGGCAGCAGCGGTACCCCAGAACATAGTTAATCTGGCAGTAGTTCCCCCAAAATAGGTGCCCCCAGTATAGGTAACCAGGTCTAAAGTTATCCCCAGTGGAAGTAAACAGGTGTATAGTTGTCCCCAGTATAAGTAGCCAGGTCTATAGGTGTCACCCAAATAGATAACCAGGTCTATAGGTGTCCCAAGTTTAGACAGCCAGGTCTATAGGTGTCCCCGGAATAGGTAGCCAGGTCTATACATGTCCCCAGTATATGTAGCCAGGTGTATATGTCCCCAGTATATGCAGCCAGGTTTGTAGGTGTTCCCAGTATATGTAGCCAGGTGTATAGGTGTCCCCAGTATATGTAACCAGGTGTATAGGTGTCCACAGTATATGTAGCCAGGTGTATATGTCCCCAGTATATGCAGCCAGGTTTGTAGGTGCCCCCAGTATATGTAGCCAGGTGTATAGGTGTCCCCAGTAAATGTAGCCAGGTGTATAGGTGTCCCCAGTAAATGTAGCCAGGTGTATAGGTGTCCCCAGTATATGTAGCCAGGTGTATAGGTGTCCACAGTATATGTAGCGAGGTGTATATGTCCCCAGTATATGCAGCCAGGTTTGTAGGTGCCCCCAGTATATGTAGCCAGGTGTATAGGTGTCCCCAGTATATGTAGCCAGGTGTATAGGTGTCCACAGTATATGTAGCCAGGTGTATAGGTGTCCACAGTATATGTAGCCAGGTGTATAGGTGTCCCCAGAATATGTAGCCAGCTGTATCTGTCCCTAGTATATGCAGCCAGGTTTGTAGATGCCCCCAGTATATGTAGCCAGGTGTATGGTGCCCCCAGTATATGTAGCCAGGTGTATAGGTGCCCCCAGTATATGCAGCCAGGTGTATAGGTGCCACGAGTATATGTAGAGAGGGGTATAGCTGTCCCCAGTATATGTAGCCAGGTGTATAGGTGTCCCCAGTATATGTAGCCAGGTGTATAGGTGTCCCCAGTGTATGTAGCCAGGTGTATAGGTGTCCCCAGTATATGTAGCCAGGTGTATAGGTGTCCCAGTATATGTAGCCAGGTGTATAAGTGTCCCCAGTATATGTAGCCAGGTGTATAGGTGTCCCCAGTATATGTAGCTAGGTCTATACAGATCAAAAGTATTTGTAGCCAGGTGTATAGGTGTCCCCAGTATATGTAGCCAGGTGTATAGGTGTCCCCAGTATATGTAGCCAGGTGTATAGGTGTCCACAGTATATGTAGCCAGGTGTATAGGTGTCCCAGTATATGTAGCCAGGTGTATATATGTCCCCAGTATATGTAGCCAGGTGTATAGGTGTCCCCAGTATATGTAGCTAGGTCTATACAGATCAAAAGTATTTGTAAGCAGGTGTATAGGTGTCCACAGTATATGTAGCCAGGTGTATAGGTGTCCACAGTATATGTAGCCAGGTGTATAGGTGTCCACAGTATATGTAGCCAGGTGTATAGGTGTCCCCAGAATATGTAGCCAGGTGTATATGTCCCTACTAGATGCAGCCAGGTTTGTAGGTGCCCCCAATATATGTAGCCAGGTGTATAGGTGTCCCCAGTATACGTAGCCAGGTGTATGGTGCCCCCAGTATATATAACCAGGTGTATAGGTGTCCCCAGTATATGCAGCCAGGTTTGTAGGTGCAGCCAGTATATGTAGCTAGGTGTATAGCTGTCCCGCAGCATATGTAGCCAGGTGTATAGGTGTCCACAGTATATGTAGCTAGGTTTATAGGTGTCCACAGTATATGTAGCCAGGTGTATATGTCCCCAGTAAATGCAGCCGGGTTTGTAGGTATCCCCAGTATATGTAGCCAGGTGTATAGTTGTACCCAGTATATGTAGCTAGGTCTATAAGTGCCCCCAGTATATGTAGCCAGGTCTATACATGTCAACAGTATTAGTAGCCAGGTGTATAGGTGTCCCCAGTATATGTAGCCAGGTGTATAGGTGTCCCCAGTATATGTAGCCAGGTGTATAGGTGTCCCCAGTATATGTAGCCAGGTGTATAGGTGTCCCAGTATATGTAGCCAGGTGTATAGGTGTCCCCAGTATATGTAGCCAGGTGTAGAGGTGTCCCCAGTATATGTAGCCAGGTGTATAGGTATCCCCAGTATATGTACCAAGGTGTATAGGTGTCCCAGTATATGTAGCCAGGTGTATAGGTGTCCCCAGTATATGTAGCCAGGTGTATAGGTGTCCCCAGTATATGTAGCTAGGTCTATAGGTGCCCCCAGTATATGTAGCCAGGTTTATACAGATCAACAGTATTTGTAGCCAGGTGTATAGGTGTAGCCAGGTGTATAGGTGTCCACAGTATATGTAGCCAGGTGTATAGGTGTCCCCAGTATATGTAGCCAGGTGTATAGCTGTCCCCAGTATATGTAGCCAGGTGTATAGCTGTCCCCAGTATATGTAGCCAGGTGTATAGCTGTCCCCAGTATATGTAGCCAGGTGTATAGGTGTCCCCAGTATATGTAGCCTTGTGTATAGGTGTCCACAGTATATGTAGCCAGGTGTATAAGTCCCCAGTATATGCAGCCGGGTTTGTAGGTGCCCCCAGTATATGTAGCCAGGTGTATAGGTGTCCTCAGTATATGTAGAGTTCATTCTGAATGACAAAGGCTATGACATTGTGGGAATAACCGAGACATGGATGGATGAAAGTCATGACTGGATAGCCAATTTAAAAGGATACAATGTGTTCAGGAGGGATAGAACAGGGAAAAAAGGTGGAGGGGTTTGTCTCTTTGTTAAAAATTCTTTTACAGCTGTCCTCAACGATGAGATGGAGGAAGATTGCGAAGATGTGGAGTCCGTTTGGGTAAATATTCATGGTGGAAATAAAAGTTGCCAATTGCTTATTGGGGTATGCTACAGACCACCTCATATTAATGAAGCTGCAGAACTGCAATTACTACAGCAAATTGAAAAAGCGGCAAGTAAAAATGAGGTCATAGTTATGGGCGACTTCAACTTTCCAGACATTGACTGGGGTATTGAGGCTACCCATTCTGGTAAAAGCAGCAGATTTCTGGCAGCACTACAGGACAATTACTTGACTCAAATGGTAACGGAACCAACTAGGGGGAATGCGTTACTGGATCTGATCATTTCGAATAGACCAGATAATGTATCAAATGTGCAGGTTCAAGAACATTTGGGAAATAGTGATCACAACATGATAACGTTTGATCTGGTGACTGATAGGCCACGGGGCAGCGGGACCACTAAAACTATGAATTTTAGAAAAGCAAAGTTCAATCAAATCAGGCAGGCACTAAGTTTGGTGAACTGGGATAATGTACTACAAGGGGAGGACACTGAAGGGAAATGGCAAGCTTTTAAACGTATTCTCAATCAATATTGTAGTATGTATATCCCATATGGAAACAAAATGTCTAGGAATAAAAAAAGGCCTCTATGGATGAATAGAAAGGTTATAGATAAAATGAAGAGGAAAAAGAATGCCTATAAGGTCCTAAAACAGGAGGGGACCGAGGCTGCACTCAGCAATTACAAGGAGTGCAATAAAAATTGTAAAAAAGAAATTAGGCTAGCAAAGATCGAAGCTGAAAATCAAATCGCTAGGGATATCAAATCTAACCCAAAAAAGTTTTACAAGTACATCAACTCTAAAAAAAGAAAGGTTGACTGTATAGGACTCCTAAAGGATGAAGGTGGAAACTCAATGGTGGATGACCAAGGTAAGGCAGAGTTATTAAATGCTTTCTTTGCTTCTGTCTTTACAAAGGAAACAGCACTGTTGCAAATTACAGAGGCGGAAGAGTCTCAATCTTCTAACTGTAATATTAAATACTTAACGCAGGAAGAAGTAAAGGCAAGACTAAATAAATTAAAAATAGACAAGGCACCTGGCCCGGATGGCATGCATCCTCGGGTCCTAAGGGAATTAAGTTCAGTTATAGATAAACCCCTTTATCTTATCTTTTGTGACTCTCTTGCAACTGGCAGAGTCCCAGTGGATTGGCGTACAGCCCACGTTTTCCCATTATTTAAGAAGGGCAAAAAATCAGATCCAGGAAATTATAGACCTGTAAGCTTAACATCAGTTGTATGCAAACTATTTGAGGGGTTACTAAGAGATACTATACATGACTTCATAGTAGAAAATAATCTTATTTCTCAGCATCAACATGGGTTTACTAAAGACAGGTCCTGTTTGACTAACATGCTCAGCTTTTATGAGGTAGTGAATGCTAATATGGATATTGGGAATGCTGTAGATGTGATATACTTAGACTTTGCTAAGGCATTCGACACTGTTCCCCACAAAAGTCTGGTGCAAAAGATGAGGAGGCAAGGACTGGGGAAGAGTCTGTGTGCTTGGATAGGGAACTGGCTAATGGACAGAAAACAAAGAGTTGTGGTCAATGGATCATACTCAAAATGGGAGACTGTTAGCAGTGGGGTCCCACAGGGGTCTGTACTGGGTCCAGTGCTCTTCAATTTATTTATTAATGACCTAGTGGATACAGTAGTGAGCAATGTTGCTATTTTTGCAGATGATACAAAATTGTGCAGAATCATCAACTCTAAGGAAGATAGTGTTATATTGCAACAGGATCTGGATAGGATGGCTATATGGGCACATACATGGCAGATGAAATTCAATGTTGACAAATGTAAAGTCATGCATTTTGGTCGTACCAATGGTCTAACACCATACAAAATAAATGGGATACAGTTGGGGACATCAAACTTGGAGAAGGACTTAGGAGTACTCATCGACAACAAGTTAAATAATCGTACTCAATGCCAAGCCGCTGCAGCTAAAGCTAACAAAATTTTGGGATGCATTAAAAGGGAAATAAAAACTCGAGATGCTAGCATAATATTGCCCCTGTTTAACTCTCTAGTAAGGCCACATCTGGAATATGGAATTCAGTTCTGGGCACCACATTACAAAAAAGATATTGCAGTTTTAGAGCAGGTGCAGAGACGAGCAACAAAATTGATACGTGGGATGGAAGGTCTCACTTACCAAGAAAGGTTAGATAAACTGGGTTTATTTAGTCTAGAGAAAAGACGCCTTAGAGGAGATCTAATTAACATGTATAAATACATCAGAGGGCAATATAATAGCTTGGCGGATGAGCTTTTTGTCCCTAGGCCTTCTCAAAGGACTAGAGGACATGATCTGCGCATGGAGGAAAAACGTTTTAGCCATTTATTTAGGAAAGGGTTCTTTACAGTAAGAGTGATTAAGATGTGGAATGCATTGCCACAGGAAGTCGTTATGGCAAACTCTATACCTGCATTTAAAGGGGGCTTAGATGCTTTCCTTGCGTTGAATGACATCCATGGCTACAATTACTAGGTAATGCCAATGATGTTGATCCAGGGATTTTATCTGATTGCCATCTGGAGTCGGGAAGGAATTTTTACCTTGTAAGGGTTTTTTCGCCTTCCTCTGGATCAACAGGGATATGTGAGGGAGCAGGCTGGAGTTGTACTTTGTACTGGTTGAACTCGATGGACGTATGTCTTTTTTCAACCAAAGTAACTATGTAACTATGTAGCCAGGTGTATAGGTGTCCACAGTATATGTAGCCAGGTGTATAGGTGTCCACAGTATATGTAGCCAGGTGTATAGGTTTCCCCAGTATATGTAGCCAGGTGTATAGGTGTCCCCAGAATATGTAGCCAGGTGTATATGTCCCTAGTATATGCAGCCAGGTTTGTAGGTGCCCCCAGTATATGTAGCCTGGTGTATAGGTGTCCCCAGTATATACAGCCAGGTGTATGGTGCCCCCAGTATATGTAGCCAGGTGTATAGGTGTCCCCAGTATATGCAGCCAGGTTTGTAGGTGCCCCCAGTATATGTAGCCAGGTGTATAGGTGTCCCCAGTATATGCAGCCAGGTGTATGGTGCCCCAGTATATGTAGCCAGGTGTATAGGTGTCCCCAGTATATGTAGCTAGGTGTATAGGTGTCCTCAGTATATGCAGCCAGGTTTGTAGGTGCCCCCAGTATATGTAGCCAGGTGTATAGCTGTCCCCAGTATATGTAGCCAGGTGTATAGGTGTCCACAGTATATGTAGCCAGGTGTATAGGTGTCCACAGTATATGTAGCCAGGCTTGTAGGTGCCCCCAGTATATGTAGCTAGGTGTATAGCTGTCCCCAGTATATGTAGCCAGGTGTATAGGTGTCCACAGTATATGTAGCCAGGTGTATAGTTGTCCACAGTATATGTAGCCAGGTGTATAGGTGTCCCCAGTATATGCAGCCAGGTTTGTAGGTGCCCCCAGTATATGCAGCCAGGTGTATAGGTGTACCCAGTATATGTAGCTAGGTCTATAAGTGCCCCCAGTATATGTAGCCAAGTCTATACATGTCAACAGTATTTGTAGCCAGGTGTATAGGTGTCCCCAGTATATGTAGCCAGGTGTATAGGTGCCCCAGTATATGTAGCCAGGTGTATAGATGTCCCCAGTATATGTAGCCAGGTGTATAGGTGTCCCCAGTATATGTAGCCAGGTGTATAGGTGTCCCCAGTATATGTAGCTAGGTCTATAGGTGCCCCCAGCATATGTAGTCAGGTCTATACAGATCAACAGTATTTGTAGTCAGGTGTATCGGTGTCCCCAGTATATGTAGCCAGGTGTATAGGGGTTCCCAGTATATGTAGCCAGGTGTATAAGTGTCCCCAGTATATGTAGCCAGGTGTATAGCTGTCCCCAGTACATGTAGCCAGGTGTATAGCTGTCCCCAGTATATGTAGCCAGGTGTATAGGTGTCCCCAGTATATGTAGGCAGGTGTATAACTGTCCCCAGTATATGTAGCCAGGTGTATAGGTGTCCACAGTATATGTAGCCAGGTGTATATGTCCCCAGTATATGCAGCCAGGTTTGTAGGTATCCCCAGTAAATGTAGCCAGGTGTATAGGTGTCGGCAGTATATGTAGCTAGGTTTATAGGTGCCCCCAGGATATGTAGCCAGGTCTATACATGTCAACAGTATTTGTAGCCAGGTGTATAGGTGTCCCCAGTATATGTAGCCAGGTGTATAGGTGTCCCCAGTTTATGTAGCCAGGTGTATAGGTGTCCCTAGTATATATAGCCAGGTGTATAGGTGTCCCCAGTATATGTAGCCAGGTGTATAGGTGTCCCCAGTATATGTAGCCAGGTGTATAGGTGTCCCCAGTATATGTAGCCAGGTGTATAGGTGTCCCCAGTATATGTAGCCAGGTGTATAGGTGTCCCCAGTATATGTAGCCTGGTGTATAGGTGTCCCCAGTATATGTAGCCAGGTGTATAGGTGTCCCCAGTATATGTAGCCAGGTGTATAGGTGTCCCCAGTATATTTAGCCAGGTGTATAGGTGTCCCCAGTATATGTAGCCAGGTGTATAGGTGTCCCCAGTATATGTAGCCAGGTGTATAGGTGTCCCCAGTATATGTAGCCAGGTGTATAGGTGTCCCCAGTATATGTAGCCTGGTGTATAGGTGTCCCCAGTATATGTAGCCAGGTGTATAGCTGTCCCCAGTATATGTAGCCAAGTGTATAGATGTCCCCAGTATATGTAGCCAGGTGTATAGGTGTCCCCAGTATATGTAGCCAGGTGTATAGGTGTCCCCAGTATATATAGCTAGGTCTATAGGTGCCACCAGCATATGTAGTCAGGTCTATACAGATCAACAGTATTTGTAGCCAGGTGTATAGGTGACCCCAGTATATGTAGCCAGGTGTATAGGTGTCCCCAGCATATGTAGCCAGGTGTATAAGTGTCCCCAGTATATGTAGCCAGGTGTATAGCTGTCCCCAGTACATGTAGCCAGGTGTATAGGTGTCCCCAGTATATGTAGCCAGGTGTATAGGTGTCCCCAGTATATGTAGCCAGGTGTATAGGTGTCCCCAGTATATGTAGCCTGGTGTATAGGTGTCCCCAGTATATGTAGCCAGGTGTATAGCTGTCCCCAGTATATGTAGCCAAGTGTATAGATGTCCCCAGTATATGTAGCCAGGTGTATAGGTGTCCCCAGTATATGTAGCCAGGTGTATAGGTGTCCCCAGTATATATAGCTAGGTCTATAGGTGCCACCAGCATATGTAGTCAGGTCTATACAGATCAACAGTATTTGTAGCCAGGTGTATAGGTGACCCCAGTATATGTAGCCAGGTGTATAGGTGTCCCCAGCATATGTAGCCAGGTGTATAAGTGTCCCCAGTATATGTAGCCAGGTGTATAGCTGTCCCCAGTACATGTAGCCAGGTGTATAGGTGTCCCCAGTATATGTAGCCAGGTGTATAGGTGTCCCCAGAATATGTAGCCGGGTGTATATGTCCCTAGTATATGCAGCCAGGTTTGTAGGTACCCCCAGTATATGTAGCCAGGTGTATAGGTGCCCCCAGTATATGCAGCCAGGTGTATGGTGCCCCAGTATATGTAGCCAGGTGTATAGGTGTCCCCAGTATATGTAGCTAGGTGTATAGGTGTCCTCAGTATATGCAGCCAGGTTTGTAGGTGCCCCCAGTATATGTAGCCAGGTGTATAGGTGTCCACAGTATATGTAGCCAGGTGTATAGGTGTCCCCAGAATATGTAGCCAGGTGTATATGTCCCTAGTAGATGCAGCCAGGTTTGTAGGTGCCCCCAATATATGTAGCCAGGTGTATAGGTGTCCCCAGTATACGTAGCCAGGTGTATGGTGCCCCCAGTATATATAACCAGGTGTATAGGTGTCCCCAGTATATGCAGCCAGGTTTGTAGGTGCAGCCAGTATATGTAGCTAGGTGTATAGCTGTCCCGCAGCATATGTAGCCAGGTGTATAGGTGTCCACAGTATATGTAGCTAGGTTTATAGGTGTCCACAGTATATGTAGCCAGGTGTATATGTCCCCAGTAAATGCAGCCGGGTTTGTAGGTATCCCCAGTATATGTAGCCAGGTGTATAGTTGTACCCAGTATATGTAGCTAGGTCTATAAGTGCCCCCAGTATATGTAGCCAGGTCTATACATGTCAACAGTATTAGTAGCCAGGTGTATAGGTGTCCCCAGTATATGTAGCCAGGTGTATAGGTGTCCCAGTATATGTAGCCAGGTGTATAGGTGTCCCCAGTATATGTAGCCAGGTGTATAGGTGTCCCAGTATATGTAGCCAGGTGTATAGCTGTCCCCAGTATATGTAGCCAGGTGTATAGGTGTCCCCAGTATATGTAGCCTTGTGTATAGGTGTCCACAGTATATGTAGCCAGGTGCATAAGTCCCCAGTATATGCAGCCGGGTTTGTAGGTGCCCCCAGTATATGTAGCCAGGTGTATAGGTGTCCTCAGTATATGTAGCCAGGTGTATAGGTGTCCACAGTATATGTAGCCAGGTGTATAGGTTTCCCCAGTATATGTAGCCAGGTGTATAGGTGTCCCCAGAATATGTAGCCAGGTGTATATGTCCCTAGTATATGCAGCCAGGTTTGTAGGTGCCCCCAGTATATGTAGCCTGGTGTATAGGTGTCCCCAGTATATACAGCCAGGTGTATGGTGCCCCCAGTATATGTAGCCAGGTGTATAGGTGTCCCCAGTATATGCAGCCAGGTTTGTAGGTGCCCCCAGTATATGTAGCCAGGTGTATAGGTGTCCCCAGTATATGCAGCCAGGTGTATGGTGCCCCAGTATATGTAGCCAGGTGTATAGGTGTCCCCAGTATATGTAGCTAGGTGTATAGGTGTCCTCAGTATATGCAGCCAGGTTTGTAGGTGCCCCCAGTATATGTAGCCAGGTGTATAGCTGTCCCCAGTATATGTAGCCAGGTGTATAGGTGTCCACAGTATATGTAGCCAGGTGTATAGGTGTCCACAGTATATGTAGCCAGGCTTGTAGGTGCCCCCAGTATATGTAGCTAGGTGTATAGCTGTCCCCAGTATATGTAGCCAGGTGTATAGGTGTCCACAGTATATGTAGCCAGGTGTATAGTTGTCCACAGTATATGTAGCCAGGTGTATAGGTGTCCCCAGTATATGCAGCCAGGTTTGTAGGTGCCCCCAGTATATGCAGCCAGGTGTATAGGTGTACCCAGTATATGTAGCTAGGTCTATAAGTGCCCCCAGTATATGTAGCCAAGTCTATACATGTCAACAGTATTTGTAGCCAGGTGTATAGGTGTCCCCAGTATATGTAGCCAGGTGTATAGGTGCCCCAGTATATGTAGCCAGGTGTATAGATGTCCCCAGTATATGTAGCCAGGTGTATAGGTGTCCCCAGTATATGTAGCCAGGTGTATAGGTGTCCCCAGTATATGTAGCTAGGTCTATAGGTGCCCCCAGCATATGTAGTCAGGTCTATACAGATCAACAGTATTTGTAGTCAGGTGTATCGGTGTCCCCAGTATATGTAGCCAGGTGTATAGGGGTTCCCAGTATATGTAGCCAGGTGTATAAGTGTCCCCAGTATATGTAGCCAGGTGTATAGCTGTCCCCAGTACATGTAGCCAGGTGTATAGCTGTCCCCAGTATATGTAGCCAGGTGTATAGGTGTCCCCAGTATATGTAGGCAGGTGTATAACTGTCCCCAGTATATGTAGCCAGGTGTATAGGTGTCCACAGTATATGTAGCCAGGTGTATATGTCCCCAGTATATGCAGCCAGGTTTGTAGGTATCCCCAGTAAATGTAGCCAGGTGTATAGGTGTCCCCAGTATATGTAGCTAGGTTTATAGGTGCCCCCAGGATATGTAGCCAGGTCTATACATGTCAACAGTATTTGTAGCCAGGTGTATAGGTGTCCCCAGTATATGTAGCCAGGTGTATAGGTGTCCCCAGTTTATGTAGCCATGTGTATAGGTGTCCCTAGTATATATAGCCAGGTGTATAGGTGTCCCCAGTATATGTAGCCAGGTGTATAGGTGTCCCCAGTATATGTAGCCAGGTGTATAGGTGTCCCCAGTATATGTAGCCAGGTGTATAGGTGTCCCCAGTATATGTAGCCAGGTGTATAGGTGTCCCCAGTATATGTAGCCAGGTGTATAGGTGTCCCCAGTATATGTAGCCAGTTGTATAGGTGTCCCCAGTATATGTAGCCAGGTGTATAGGTGTCCCCAGTATATTTAGCCAGGTGTATAGGTGTCCCCAGTATATGTAGCCAGGTGTATAGGTGTCCCCAGTATATGTAGCCAGGTGTATAGGTGTCCCCAGTATATGTAGCCAGGTGTATAGGTGTCCCCAGTATATGTAGCCTGGTGTATAGGTGTCCCCAGTATATGTAGCCAGGTGTACAGCTGTCCCCAGTATATGTAGCCAAGTGTATAGATGTCCCCAGTATATGTAGCCAGGTGTATAGGTGTCCCCAGTATATGTAGCCAGGTGTATAGGTGTCCCCAGTATATATAGCTAGGTCTATAGGTGCCACCAGCATATGTAGTCAGGTCTATACAGATCAACAGTATTTGTAGCCAGGTGTATAGGTGACCCCAGTATATGTAGCCAGGTGTATAGGTGTCCCCAGCATATGTAGCCAGGTGTATAAGTGTCCCCAGTATATGTAGCCAGGTGTATAGCTGTCCCCAGTACATGTTGCCAGGTGTATAGGTGTCCCCAGTATATGTAGCCAGGTGTATAGGTGTCCCCAGTATATGTAGCCAGGTGTATAGGTGTCCCCAGTATATGTAGCCTGGTGTATAGGTGTCCCCAGTATATGTAGCCAGGTGTATAGGTGTCCCCAGTATATTTAGCCAGGTGTATAGGTGTCCCCAGTATATGTAGCCAGGTGTATAGGTGTCCCCAGTATATGTAGCCAGGTGTATAGGTGTCCCCAGTATATGTAGCCAGGTGTATAGGTGTCCCCAGTATATGTAGCCTGGTGTATAGGTGTCCCCAGTATATGTAGCCAGATGTATAGCTGTCCCCAGTATATGTAGCCAAGTGTATAGATGTCCCCAGTATATGTAGCCAGGTGTATAGGTGTCCCCAGTATATGTAGCCAGGTGTATAGGTGTCCCCAGTATATGTAGCCAGGTGTATAGGTGTCCCCAGTATATTTAGCCAGGTGTATAGGTGTCCCCAGTATATGTAGCCAGGTGTATAGGTGTCCCCAGTATATGTAGCCAGGTGTATAGCTGTCCCCAGTATATGTAGCCAGGTGTATAGGTGTCCACAGTATATGTAGCCAGGTGTATAGGTGTCCACAGTATATGTAGCCAGGTTTGTAAGTGCCCCCAGTATATGTAGCCAGGTGTATAGCTGTCCCCAGTATATGTAGCCAGGTGTATAGGTGTCCACAGTATATGTAGACAGGTGTATAGGTGTCCACAGTATATGTAGCCAGGTGTATAGGTGTCCCCAGTATATGCAACAAGGTTTGTAGGTGCCCCCAGTATATGCAGCCAGGTGTATAGGTGTACCCAGTTTATGTAGCTAGGTCTTTAAGTGCCCCCAGTATATGTAGCCAAGTCTATACATGTCAACAGTATTTGTAGCCAGGTGTATAGGTGTCCCCAGTATATGTAGCCAGGTGTATAGGTGCCCCAGTATATGTAGCCAGGTGTAAAGATGTCCCCAGTATATGTAGCCAGGTGTATAGGTGTCCCCAGTATATGTAGCCAGGTGTATAGGTGTCCCCATTATATGTAGCTAGGTCTATAGGTGCCCCCAGCATATGTAGTCAGGTCTATACAGATCAACAGTATTTGTAGCCAGGTGTATAGGTGTCCCCAGTATATGTAGCCAGGTGTATAGGTGTTCCCAGTATATGTAGCCAGGTGTATAAGTGTCCCCAGTATATGTAGCCAGGTGTATAGCTGTCCCCAGTACATGTAGCCAGGTGTATAGCTGTCCCCAGTACATGTAGCCAGGTGTATAGCTGTCCCCAGTATATGTAGCCAGGTGTATAGGTGTCCACAGTATATGTAGCCAGGTGTATAGGTGTTCCCAGTATATGTAGCCAGGTGTATAGGTGTCCCCAGTATATGTAGCCAGGTGTATAGCTGTCCCCAGTACATGTAGCCAGGTGTATAGCTGTCCCCAGTATATGTAGCCAGGTGTATAGGTGTCCCCAGTATATGTAGGCAGGTGTATAGCTGTCCCCAGTATATGTAGCCAGGTGTATAGGTGTCAACAGTATTTGTAGCCAGGTGTATAGGTGTCCCCAGTTTATGTAGCCAAGTGTATAGGTGTCCCTAGTATATGTAGCCAGGTGTATAGGTGTCCCTAGTATATGTAGCCAGGTGTATAGGTGTCCCCAGTATATGTAGCCAGGTGTATAGGTGTCCCCAGTATATGTAGCCAGGTGTATAGGTGTCCCCAGTATATGTAGCCAGGTGTATAGGTGTCCCCAGTATATGTAGCCTGGTGTATAGGTGTCCCTAGTATATGTAGCCAGGTGTATAGGTGTCCCCAGTATATGTAGCCAGGTGTATAGGTGTCCCCAGTATATGTAGCCAGGTGTATAGGTGTCCCCAGTATATGTAGCCAGGTGTATAGGTGTCCCCAGTATATGTAGCCAGGTGTATAGGTGTCCCCAGTATATGTAGCCAGGTGTATTGGTGTCCCCAGTATATGTAGCCAGGTGTATAGGTGTCCCCAGTATATGTAGCCAGGTGTATAGCTGTCCCCAGTATATGTAGCTAAGTTTATAGATGTCCCCAGTATATGTAGCCAGGTGTATAGGTGTCCCCAGTATATGTAGCTAGGTCTATAGGTGCCCCCAGCATATGTAGTCAGGTCTATACAGATCAACAGTATTTGTAGCCAGGTGTATAGGTGTCCCCAGTATATGTAGCCAGGTGTATAGGTGTTCCCAGTATATGTAGCCAGGTGTATAAGTGTCCCCAGTATATGTAGCCAGGTGTATAGCTGTCCCCAGTACATGTAGCCAGGTGTATAGCTGTCCCCAGTATATGTAGCCAGGTGTATAGGTGTCCCCAGTATATGTAGGCAGGTGTATAGCTGTCCCCAGTATATGTAGCCAGGTGTATAGGTGTCCACAGTATATGTAGCCAGGTGTATATGTCCCCAGTATATGCAGCCAGGTTTGTAGGTATCCCCAGTAAATGTAGCCAGGTGTATAGGTGTCCCCAGTATATGTAGCTAGGTCTATAGGTGCCCCCAGGATATGTAGCCAGGTCTATTCATGTCAACAGTATTTGTAGCCAGGTGTATAGGTGTCCCCAGTATATGTAGCCAGGTGTATAGGTGTCCCCAGTTTATGTAGCCAGGTGTATAGGTGTCCCTAGTATATGTAGCCAGGTGTATAGGTGTCCCCAGTATATGTAGCCAGGTGTATAGGTGTCCCCAGTATATGTAGCCAGGTGTATAGGTGTCCACAGTATATGTAGCCAGGTGTATAGGTGTCCCCAGTATATGTAGCCAGGTGTATAGGTGTCCACAGTATATGTAGCCAGGTGTATAGGTGTCCCCAGTATATGTAGCCAAGTGTATAGGTGTCCCCAGTATATGTAGCTAGGTCTATAGGTGCCCCCAGGATATGTAGCCATGTCTATACATGTCAACAGTATTTGTCGCCAGGTGTATAGGTGTCCCCAGTATATGTAGCCAGGTGTATAGGTGTCCCCAGTTTATGTAGCCAGGTGTATAGGTGTCCCCAGTATATGTAGCCAGGTGTATAGGTGTCCCCAGTATATGTAGCCAGGTGTATAGGTGTCCCCAGTATATGTAGCCAGGTGTATAGGTGTCCCCAGTATATGTAGCCAGGTGTATAGGTGTCCCCAGTATATGTAGCCAGGTGTATAGGTGTCCCCAGTATATGTAGCCAGGTGTATAGGTGTCCCCAGTATATGTAGCCAGGTGTATAGGTGTCCCCAGTATATGTAGCCTGGTGTATAGGTGTCCGCAGTATATGTAGCCAGGTGTATAGCTGTCCCCAGTATATGTAGCCAAGTGTATAGCTGTCCCCAGTATATGTAGCCAGGTGTATAGGTGTCCCCAGTATATGTAGCCAGGCGTATAGGTGCCCCAGTATATGAAGCCAAGTTTATAGGTGTCCTCAGTATATATAGCCAGGTGTATAGCTGTCCCCAGTATTTGTAGCTAGGTTTATACATGTCCCCAGTGTATGTAGCCAAGTGTATATGTAGCTAGGTCTATAGGTGTCCCAAGTATATGTAGCTAGGTCTATAGGTGTCCCCCAGGAGGGGAGGAGCGCAGTGAAGGGAGGAAGCCCCCCCCCCCCCTCCCTCACCTTGGGGCCCCCCTTCCTGGCTCTCCCCTCCGGTATTTTAAGAGTCGGTACAGCGGCTGACAGCGGGAGAGGACTCACCACTGTTCTTCCAGCCGGTGGAGGGAGCTCTGCTCTGTGCGCCGCTAGTCAGACTAGCGGCACACAGATCAGCGCTCCCTCCGGCAGCTGTAACAATGGCAAGTCCCCGCCCGCTGTCAGCCGCTGCTCTCTCCTCTACTCCCGGGCCTCTTGGTTCACCACGCGGCTTGCCTCTGGCTCTGCTACGCTTGAATCCCCCGAAGGCACAGATCGATAAGTCGCGGATGAATATTGAGTGATTTGGCCAGAGTGGTTCTGCGCATGTGCACAAGGGCTGTGCGCGTGCGCAGTTATGATCGTAGAACAACTTGATGGGAATTGTGAATCGACAGGACACAGGCACTGTGATTGCAGTGCAATATGATCCTCATGCATTTCTCTAAACAGCTGCACTTTACTTCTGGGAATGCTTTGGGGAATGGGAGTTGGGAGTATACAGATGAACATATAGGTGAAATATATGTAAAGCAAATGATTGCAGCATGTGGGTATTGTGTGCAAACAAACATTTCTGCTCTCTGCTCGTCCCTCCTCCCTTCTCTGTCCACTCCCTGCCCTCTGTCCATCTTCTCCCCTTCTCTGTGTGTCCACCCCCCCCCCCTTCTCCTGTCCTGCTAGTCATTTCACCCCCGAATGCTTCCCTTGTAAAATGATCCGAGATTCGGATCAAAGATCCGGATCTTTTCAATGATCCGATTCGAATTAACCTGGATCATTGAAAAGATCTGAACTTCGAATCTCTAGCTCTGAGTAGAGATGCGAAGTTCGGATCTTTTCAATGATCCGGTTGATTCTAATCGTATCATTGAAAAGATCCGGATCTTTGTTCCGAATCTCGGATCATTTCACTAGGGAAGCATGGGGGGGGGGGGGGGGGGGGTAAAATGACTAGCAGGACAGGTCTTTCCCTGCAGTGGGCAGAGAAGGGGAGGGGGGTGGACACACAGAGAAGGGGAGAAGATGGACACAAGGCAGGGAGTGGACAGAGGAGGGAGGAGCACTGAGCAGAAATGTTTGTTTGCACACAATACCCACATGCTGCAATCATATGCTTTACATATATTTCACCTATATGTTCATCTGTATACTTTGAATGCAAACGTCGCACAGTGAAAGAAAGCATTCCCCAAAGCATTCCCAGAAGTGAAATGCAGCTGTTTAGAGCAGTGCAGGAGGATCATATTGCCCTGCAATCACAGTGCCTGCCCTTCTAGCCCAGCACGCTGCCTTACTGAGCTGAGCCAAAAGTTTACAATTTGTTCACTATGCAGCACTACGAAACAGACAGCCTATAATGAGCAGCACAGTATAGCCAGTATGTGTGCTCTACACATTACTGGCAGTGGCACAGATGTCCCCTCTCTCTCATCTACCTGTCCCTGCAAGGCTGGCTCCCCTCCAACCGAGCGATCCATCTCTGCTCTGCTTCCAGGACCCCGCTGCCCGCTGAGAGGGGGCGTGTCGCTCCTGACCCCGCCCCCTTAGCGATCCGAATCACTCATTTTGATGATTCGGATGATTCAACTCACAAAAGAGATTCGGATCAAAGATCCGAATCGTTCATGATCCGGACAACACTAGCTCTGAGTGCTGCGTGTATGTGCACTTACTGTCTCCAAAATGCAGAGACAGAGAGGGGCCAGAGCCGTCAGCAGCAGAGCGAGGCACCCTGTATGCAGGCGACGCCCCTGATACCCGGACATTTAAAAAAAACGTCCGGACGCCCCGGACAGGTCGGAAAAAGAGGACCTGTCCGGGGAAAAGAGGAAGCCTGGTCACCCTACTGTAGTTCCCCAGTGTGCAGTCTATGATTTGGTCAAGGGATAATTGACAGTTGAAGAACAATCTGTGGGCATCCTGAGCAACACCTACAGCAAGTCACTCTACTCACACCCTGATGACCTGGTCTCCCTGTCCTCCAGCCTCCCTGAGCTGCAGCCAGAATTTGACCTTTTGTGTGCTGAATCAGTGACTTCAGCTTTTAATTTAGCTAGTGCTCCTGCTATTCACACAGCACCTTATCAGAGGAGTCTGGAAGCCATCACATTCAGGAGGTGATCGGGGTCTGGTGAGGAAATGCAAATGTCCCTAGTGCTGCAAAGGACAAACGGCATGGCAGGGGAGACGGTCAGTGCCAAGTAACGTAACTGTGTGGGGATTGATCTCTAGTTTGGAGCTCTGCACTCCTGGCATGTCTTGCATGCCTTGTTACCTCCTCCAACAGGCATTCTCTTCTGCTGTTTTCTTTTCCTCTCTGGCACAGGGAGGGGCGGGACAGTAGAAGTGCACAGAGCAGGAGATTGCCAGATAACAATGAAAAGGGACTTGGTGCAACTTGGTGGCTCAGTCAGCAGTTGCAGTCATCAGAACCCTTGTGCACAGAATAGAAAGTTTATCTACGCACCCTTATTTTTCAGTAAAATAAACAACTTTTTTTCCTGGACTGGCGCTTCCCAGACTGCTCAGCACCCTAGGCAATTTGCTGGACTGTCTGTACTTAGAAGTGCCTCTGGGCCCCCGATAGTCATTTTCAGGGCTCATTTGTCAGTATATTGTGCTGTGAAGTTGCTTATAAGGTACTCTCTGCTTTGCTCAGGGCCGGCGCTACCATTAAGGCAAAGGGGGCAGCTGCCCCAGGGCCCCAGAGCTTGTAGGGGCCCCCAGTGGCTACAAGAGGAAAAAAAAAATTTTCAAATCGGCCTTATAGTTTTTGAGAAAATCGATTTTAAAGTTTCAAAGGAAAAAAAAACATTTAAAAACCTGCCGACTTTAATGGTTAATAGCAAATCCACCTTAAATGCTAGAAACCCTACATTTGCAGGATAGAACCAGAGATGAAGCAACCTCATGTATTTTACCTTATAAATCAGTGGGAACATGACAGTAAACACCTAATCTGCTCTTTGTTACATTGTTCTCTGTTTAATTTGCCTGTTATCACCTCTAAGATAAGAATCCCGACTAAGCAGTCGGTCTGGCTTTGCTACAGAATAAATATAGCTGAGACTGTGTTCTTTGCTGTCTTCAAGTCCAAGCCTGCCCCCTGCTGGCTTTGCTCAGGAATCATTATAGCTGAGTCATTATAGCAAAGCCAGAATCAATGCTCAGTCCGGGATTCTTATCTCAGCTAGATAACAGACACTTTTAGCAGTGAGGATGGAACAGAGAGCATGGTAAATGTTTTCTCTAATGTTCCCACTGATTTCTATGGTAAAATACACAAGGGTGCTTCGTCTCTGGTTCACTTTAAGGAGATCATTAGGAATAAGAGGAAAAAACTATTTTTCAAAAAGACCTTATAGTTTTTGAGAAAATCGATTTTAAAGTTTAGAAGGAAAAAAGTATAGTTTTAAATGCGGTAAATGTAACTTTTAGTAGCAAACCTAACGGTAGTGTAATTTTACATGCATCAAACGAAAGCGCAATAAATTTCCTGACAGGGCTTCCAGGGGGTCTATACGCAGCCGCAGCGCTTTGGCCAGGGATCGCTATACAGCCGCAATATGGCTGTATGAAGATCCCTGGCATTTTTTCCTATTTTCCCAATTTTTTTTTATGTTTAGAGTGTGGGAATTAAAAAAAAAGAATTATGTGGGGTCCCCCCTCCTGAAACTTTGTAACCCCTTGTCCCCCATGCAGGCTGGGATAGCCAGAATGTGGAGCTCTGACCGATTGGAACTTCACACCCTGACTATACCAGCTGCAAAAAAGGTCCCCTAATGCCGATTTGTGTTCCAGGGTATATGTTGGGGGGGCCCCCCAGGTTTATTTTGCCCTGGGGCCCCATTGTTGCTTAAACTGGCCCTGGCTGTGCTGAATTATGTACTGGACCAGTTGGAAGGGACAATAGTGCTGTGCTATAGCCTGCCTGTATGCTGTATATTGTGCTGTAAAGTTGCTCAATGCTCATAAGGTGCTCTGCTGTGTTGAAACTTGTACAGGTAGTGCACCAGCTAGGAAGGGACACTAGTGCTGTGCTGTAGCCTGTATGTATTGTGCTATGAAGTTGCTCATAAGGTGCTGTGGTGAAACTTGTAGTGCATCAGTTAGGGAGGGACACTAGTGCTGTGCTCAGTGGCGTAGCAATAGGGGGTGCAGAGGTAGCGATTGCATCAGGGCCCTTGGGCCAGAGGGGCCCCGTGGGGCCACCCTCAACCACAGAATTAGCTCTCTATTGGTCTTATGCTGGTAATAATCACTTTTATAGGTGCTTTTATTAGTAGTAATCATTAATGTTCCCCATCCCCTCCTTGCACTTCTGACACTGTGGTTGTCCTTGGTAGGTTTTGGTGTGCCACATCAATTGTTATGTATAGATGGGGGACAAAAGGGGGCACAATGGGGGCAGAATGAGACACAAAGGAGGACAGAACGAGGCACAGTAGGACCGAAGGAGGTACACAGCAGGGCAGCGAGAAGTACAGGGGGACTGAAGAAGGCATAAGGGCATGAAGGAGGCACAAAAGAGGAAAGAAGGAGGCACAAGGGGACTAAAGGAGGCACACAGAGGGACAGAAGCAGGCACAAAGTGAGGCAGAAGGAGGCACAAAGTGGGGCAGGAGGTGGCACAATGGGAACAGATTGAGGCACAAAGGGGGACAAATGGAGGCACAGGAGGAAAGAAGAAAGCATAGGGGGACTGAAGGAGGCACACAGGGGACAGAAGGAGGTAAAAAGGGGACAGAAGGAGGCACAATGGGGGACAGAAAAAAGCACAAAGGGGGGGCAGAAGGAAGCACAGGGAGACAGTAGGAGGCACAAAGAGGGACAGAATTATGCACAAAGGAGGACAGAAGGAGGCACAAAACGGGGACAGAAGATGACAGAGGGGGATGTAAGGAGGCACAGGGAAACAGGAGGCAGAGGGGGACAGAAAGAGCCACAGGGAGACAGAAGAAGGCACAAAGGGGCACAGAAGGAGGCACAGGGACAGAGGAAGGCGCAGGGGACAGAGGTGGCACATGGGGACTGAAGAGGCACATGGAGACAGAAGGATGCACAAAGGGAGACAGAAGGACAAACAGGGGGTCAGACATGGCACACGGGACTGAAGGAGGCACAGGGAGACAGAAAGAGGCACAACAGGGAGAAGAAGCAAGAAGGCACAAATGGGATAGAAGGAGGCACAAAGGGGGAAAGAAGGATGCACAAGGCACAGAGGTGGCAGCTGCCTGCAATTTACGCTAAGTAGATGCAGCAGAAGCAAGTAATAGAACACCTATGGGGTGGGTCTTAGTCTGGGGCAGGGCTTAATTTATGGACGGGGCTTAATCCAGCAACATGGCGCCCCCCAGGACCAATGGCAATCCAGGCAATGGCCTGTACTGCCTATGCCTAGAGGTACTGCAGAGAAATGCAACAGTACTATCAGAATACAGTCTAAAGTAATGCACTGGAGGTGCTACTATGCCTGCAACTGAATGGGCCAACAGCAGTAGTACTGTGCAAACCTGTGGGTATCAGTGGCCTGTGTAGTGTCACACACGGAGAAATGCAATAGTGCTATCAGAATACAGTCTAAACTAATGCACTGGAGGTGCTACTATGCCTGAAACTGAATGATCCGACAGCAGTAGTACTGTGCACAGCTGTGGGTATCAGTGGTGTTGTGTCGCACGCAGAGAAATGCAATAGTACTATCAGAATACAGTCTAAACTAATGCACTGAGGTGCTATTGTGCCTGCAACTGAATGGGCCAACAGCAGTAGTAGTACTGTGCACAGCTGTGGGTATCAGTGGGCTGTGTAGTGTCACACACACAGAAATGCAATAGTGCTATCAGAATACAGCAGAGGCGTAGCAATAGGGGTTACAGAGGTTTCAACCGCATCAGGGCCCTTGGGCCAGAGGGACCCCGAATGGCCCTCCCTCTTAACTGCAGTATTAGCTCTCTATTGGTCCTGTGCTCATAATAATCACTTCCATAGATACTTTGAATAGTGGTAATTATTAACAAACTGTTCCCCATCCCCTTCTTGCACCTCTGACACTGTAGTTGCCATTGGCAGGTTTTGGTGTACCGTATCAATTGCTATGTATAGAGTGCTTGAGGGACCCCATTGTAAAACTTGCATTGGGGCCCACAACTCCTTAGCTATGCCACTGGAATACAGTCTAAACTAATGCACTGGAGGTGCTATTGTGCCTGCAACTGAGGCCGGTTACACACTGAAAGCATGCAGGAGAACGGCTCCTGCACGCGTTGTGGCGTGTCGTCGGGAAACTCCGGTGCGTCGCTGAGTAGCGGCGGTAGTAGTTAATTAACCCGAAGGGGAAACGGCGATTCCTGATGATAAAATGCGTCGGGACTCGTCGTACCGCAACGTATCGAAACGCAGCGTCGGGTGTGAAAGGTAAAAGGAAAGTCTATGGACTTTCCTTTTACCTTGGTTAAAACGCGGAAAAAGGGCTCTGGTGTGAAAGAGCCCTGAATGGGCCAACAGCAGTAGTACTGTGCACAGCTGTGGGTATCAGTGGGCTGTGTCGTGTCACACACAGAAATGCAATAGTACTATCAGAACACAGTCTATACTAATGCGCTGGAGGTGCTATTGTGCCTGCAACGGAATGGGCCAACAGCAGTAGTAGTAATGTGCACAGCTGTGGGTATCAGTGGGCTGTGTAGTGTCACACACAGAGAAATGCAATAGTACCATCAGAATACAGTGTAAACTAATGCACTGGAGTGTTTCTATGCCTGCAACTTAATGGAGCAACAATAGCAGTAAGCAGTAATACTGTGCACAGCTCTGGGTGGGTGCCAGTGGGCTGTGGAGTGTTGCACACAAACAGAAAAAAAACAAAAATAGAACGATGTATAAGGTACTGGCAGCTCTCAAAAGGGCTATTTGGGATGCTTTCAAAGCAAGTCAGTCAGCAAGGAACAACAAAACAGCTCTAGGTAACGTCCCCTATCTCAGCAATGTGATCTCTCCCTTCCTCTCACTAAAGCAGCCAGAGACAGAATGAAACATGGCTGGCGCAACTGCATTTTTATAGGGGGTGGGGGGTCCGTGAGGGAGTGAAGCTGATTGGCTGCCATGTGTCTGCTGACTGTGATGTAAGGGGTCAAAGTTTAGCTCAATGATGATGTGTAGGGGGCGGGTCAAACACGCCATGTGCTCGCCGTCCGCTGTGGACGCGAACAGCTGATCTTTGCCGGGAACTGTCTGCCAGCGATCCAATTGGGCCATCTCTAGTGATCATTTCTAAAGTGGATGCTTTCAGTTTCATTTAATTACTTTTCAAAATAAACTGTGATAAAACACAAATCTCTCCATGTTTAGGTCTCTCACCAGTTGTAAATACAACTTTCTTAGTCACCAGCCTGGTTTCAATAATTGTAAACTGCGGCAATTCCAGGTCTTTCACCCCAGTCACAGCTACTTCCTCTCCTCCTTGCCAGAAAAATTCAATGTCATCTGTTGTGTAGCCATCTGTAAAAAAAAAAAAAATTAGTTGAGTAAAATGTATGTTTAAAGTAGAAAATAATTTAATTATCAAATGGAAGAATACAAATGAATTAAAGGAACCCAAAGTGAGGTATTATGGTCTGGTGTAAAGCCTGGTACACACATTCAATTATGACTAGCCAATCACTACCCAATTCTACCATCTCTATGTAGTATGCGGGTCAACAGATATTGAATACTATGAGCAGATTGTGTAGGTAGGCTCTCATACTACATGAAGGTGGTAACATTGGTCAGTTATTGGCTAATCTTAATTGAAAAATCTATCATGCTTAAAGCCTATTACACACATCCATTTTTGATTGCCCAATCACTAAATAAAGGTGACCATACATCTAGTGATTTGCCTGTACAATAGATTCGATCATTTTATAGAATCGAGAGAGAATTGAGTGTGTTCCAGAATTCCCAATTGATGAAAAGTGGCTGATTTCATGTCGAATTGACCAGCTTAGTCAGGATGCAAGATATCAGTCAATCGTACAAGAATCGGCTACTGTTCACATGTCATTCAATCGACTCTGAATCGATTTTTGCATTCAGAGCATGGAGACACAACATCGGTCAGATCAGTTAGTGGAGGTGAATCGCATAGGATATCATTTGTGGTGTGTGGGTCACTAGTCAAGCAACCATACTGAAGTTGATGCCTTAATAAAGTCAAGCGCCTTGTTGATTGAATCAAAATCGCTAGATGTATGGGTAGCTTCATTTTACCAATTCCATGTAGTGTGCAGGTCAACAGATTCTGAATATAATGATCAGCAATGGCATAGCTAGGGTATTTGACATTTACAGACCCCCCCCCCCCCCCTCAAAAAAGGATTTGATCCTTTTTTTTTTATTTTAATTTTACCTCCTTCACTTCCAATGTAGCAAACGTTACCTCTGACACATGAGATTCAGCAAAATATAACTCTGACACATGCAATGAAATGCAGCAAATTTTATCTCAGACAAAAAAAATCCATCAAATGGGTGCTGGTGGGGTAGGATGGAGCTGCTGAATAGGATGGGAGGGGGACACTGGGCAGGGGCGTAGCAACAGGGGGTGCAGAGGTAGCCACCGCATCGGGGCCCTTGGGGCCCCTCTGAAAGGCCTCTCCCTCAATGACAGTATTAGCTCTCTATTGGTCCTGTGGTCATAATAATCACTTCTATAGATACTTTGAATAGTAGGGATATTAACAAACAGCTCCCTATCCCCTTCTTGCACCTCTGACACTGTAGTTGCCATTGGCAGGTTTTAGTGTGCCGTATCAATTGTTATGTATAGAGTGCTTGGGGGTGCCCCATTGTAAAACTTGAATCAGGGCCCACAGCTCCTTAGCTACGCCACTGACACTGGGTGCTGCTGGAAAGGTGACACTGGGTGGGAGGAGCGTGACACTGAGTGGGAAGGGTGACACTGGGTGGGTAGAGGGTGACACTGAGTGTGGAAATTGACACTGGGTGGAAGGAGGGTGACACTGAGTGGGGAGGGTGATACTGGGTGGAAGATGAGTGACACTGAGTGGGAGGAGGGAAACACTGGGTGGGAAGGGTGACACTGGTGGGGGGTGGGTGACACTGAGTGTGGAAGGTAACACTGAGTGGGAGGAGGGTGACACTGGGTGGGGGAGGGGGGCACTGAGTGGGGAGGGTGACACTGGGTGGTAGGTGAGTGACACTGAGTGGTTAGAGGGTAACACTGGGTGTGGAGGGTGACACTGGTGGGATGTGGGTGACACTGCTTGTGGAAGGTGACACTGGGTGGGGAGGGTGACACTAGGTAGGAGGAAGGTGACACTGGGTGGGTGGTAGGTGACACTGGGTAGGAGGAGGGTGACACTGGGTGGTGGGTGGGTGACACTGAGTGTGAAAGGAGGGTGACACTGTAACCCTTCTAATCCTTTAGCACTCGGCCCCGGCTGAGAGGACTCCACCAGACACTGACTTGGATGCGAATATCAAGGATTTATTTGTGACCTAACAGTGGTCAACTGGTAACTTCTCACAACCAGTATAACTCTCAACACAAAATACACTTTCCTTGCACATCACAGGTCAAAATACAATCGTCTCCTCTTCACAGCCGGTGCACCGGTAAAAGCTGCGGAATGAAAAGTTTAAGTTACACAGAAATGTTTTAATAAGATTGAGCTACAACAGATCTTCTTGTACAACCATCAACCACTTTTCTACAACACCTTTGAACACAGTAACATTCACTGAGGTATAGGGGCTTGCAGGGGCGTAGGAATAGGGGGTGCAGAAGTAGCAACCGCATCGGGGGCCCTTGGGCCAGAGGGGTCCCAAGGGGCCCTCCCTCAACTGTAGTGTTAGCTCTTTATTGGTCCTGTGCACATAATAATCACTTCTATAGATACTTTGAATAGTAGTAATCATTAAAGGGAACCTAAACTGAGAGGGATATGGATGTTTCCTTTTAAACAATACCAATTGCCTGGCAGTCCTGCTGATCTCTTTGGCTGTAGTAGTGGCTGAATCACAGACCTGAGACAAGCATGCAGCTAATCCAGTGGGAAGAGAAAGAGATGTGAAATCTTGCGCTATTGCAGAATGGCGGTCAATGTGGACCAGAACTCGATCACACTCCAGCAGCTCCTTAAGCACTCGTCTGTGAGTGAACTACTGGGAGAAAAGACAAGACGGGAGGAGCGCTCCGTAGTGTGATACCTTTTAATTAGTATAAAAAATGCGCAATAAAAATGCACTTACTAGATACATGCAGTGAATAGGCATTTGGTTTGGCATATAGCCCAGAAAAAAACGTCCCCTGCTGGAAATAATTCCCAGGTTGGGGTGGGATTAACGAGGGTGAGAGGGTAAGGGGCGGGGCAGGGGCGTAGCTAGAAATGACTGGGCCCCATAGCAAAAAAAATTATGGGCCCCCCCCCCCAACGACCTTCCAACCCCATGGACCTCGGACCTCCCACCCAAACATTTTGTGGGGAAATCTGATTTCCCCACAAAGTGCAACCAGATTGTCGGCAGATTTCCCTACAATATGCAACCAGATTCTCTGCAGATTTCCCTACAATATGCAACCATATTGTCGGCAGATTTCCCAACAAAATGCAACCAGATTGTCGGCAGATTTCCCCACAATATGCAACCAGATTGTCGGCAGATTTCCCCACAAAATGCAACCAGATTGTCGGCAGATTTCCCCACAAAATGCAACCAGATTTTTGGCAGATTTCCCTACAATATGCAACCAGATTGTAGGCAGATTTCCCTACAATATGCAACCAGATTGTCGGCAGATTTCCCAACAAAATGCAACCAGATTGGCGGCAGATTTCCCCACAAAATGCAACCAGATTGTCGCCAAATTTCCCCACAAAATGCAATCAGATTGTCGCCAGATTTCCCCACAAAATGCAATCAGATTGTCGCCAGATTTCCCCACAAAATACAGTATATGTAGTTAGGTCTATAGTGGGCTAACATTAATTACCTGGAGGGAGGGTGGTTGGGCAGGCTGGTACACTATTTGCGGTGCAGGCGGCACTGCACTGGGTAGGCAGTTAGATAGCTGGGTGGGAGGGTAGGCAGATAGGTAGACCGGTGGGCAGTTAGGTAGCCGGGTGGGGAGTTAGGTAGCCGGGTGGCAGGGTGGGCAGTTAGGTAGCTTGGTGGGCAGGTAGGTAGCCAGGTGGGAGGGTGGGCAGTTAGGTAGCCAGGTGGGAGGGTGGGCAGTTAGGTAGTGGGCAGCTAGGTTGCCGGGTGGGAGAGTGGGCAGTTAGGTAGCCGGGTGGGCAATTAGGTAAACAGGTGGGAGGGTGGGCAATTAGGTAGCCGGGTGGGAGAGTGGCCAGTTAGGTAGCCGGGTGGGAGGGTGGCCAGTTAGGTAGTGGGCAGTTAGGTAGCCGAGAGGGTGGGCAGTAATTAGCCGGGTGGGAGGGCGGGCAGTTAGGTAGTGGGCTGTTAGGTAGCCGGGTGGGAGAGTGGGCTGTTAGGTAGCCGGGTGGGAGAGTGGGCTGTTAGGTAGCCGGGTGGGAGAGTGGGCTGTTAGGTAGCCGGGTGGGAGGGTGGGCTGTTAGGTAGCCGGGTGGGAGGGTGGGCTGTTAGGTAGTGGGCAGTTAGGTAGTGGGCTGTTAGCTAGCCGGGTGGGAGGGTGGCCAGTTAGGTAGTGGGTAATTAGGTAGCCGGGTGGGAGGGTGTTCAGTTAGGTAGTGGGCAGTTAGGTAGCCGGGTGGGAGAGTGGGCAGTTAGGTAGCCGGGTGGGAGGGTGGGCAGTTAGGTAGCCGGGTGGGCAGTTAGGTAGTGGGCTGTTAGGTAGCCGGGTGGGAGGGTGGCCAGTTAGGTAGTAGGCAGTTAGGTAGCCGGGTGGGAGGGTGTTCAGTTAGGTAGTGGGCAGTTAGGTAGCCGGGTGGGTAGTTAGGTAGCCGGGTGGGCAGTTAGGTAGCGGGCAGTTAGGTAGCCGGGTGGGAGGGTGGCCAGTTAGGTAGTGGGTAGTTAGGTAGCCGGGTGGGAGGGTGTTCAGTTAGGTAGTGGGCAGTTAGGTAGCCGGGTGGGCAGTTAGGTAGCCGGGTGGGCAGTTAGGTAGTGGGCAGTTAGGTAGCCGGGTGGGAGGGTGGCCAGTTAGGTAGTGGGTAGTTAGGTAGCCGGGTGGGAGGGTGTTCAGTTAGGTAGTGGGCAGTTAGGTAGCCGGGTGGGAGAGTGGGCAGTTAGGTAGCCGGGTGGGAGGGTGGGCAGTTAGGTAGCCGGGTGGGAGGGTGGGCAGTTAGGTAGTGGGCTGTTAGGTAGCCGGGTGGGAGGGTGGCCAGTTAGGTAGTGGGCAGTTAGGTAGCCGGGTGGGCAGTTAGGTAGTGGGCTGTTAGGTAGCCGGGTGGGAGGGTGTTCAGTTAGGTAGTGGGCAGTTAGGTAGCCGGGTGGGCAGTTAGGTAGCCGGGTGGGCAGTGAGGTAGTGGGCAGTTAGGTAGCCGGGTGGGAGGGTGGCCAGTTAGGTAGTGGGCAGTTAGGTAGCCGGGTGGGAGGGTGTTCAGTTAGGTAGTGGGCAGTTAGGTAGCCGGGTGGGCAGTTAGGTAGCCGGGTGGGCAGTGAGGTAGTGGGCAGTTAGGTAGCCGGGTGGGAGAGTGGGCAGTTAGGTAGCCGGGTGGGAGGGTGGGCAGTTAGGTAGCCGGGTGGGCAGTTAGGTAGTGGGCTGTTAGGTAGCCGGGTGGGAGGGTGGCCAGTTAGGTAGTGGGCAGTTAGGTAGCCGGGTGGGCAGTTAGGTAGCCGGGTGGGCAGTTAGGTAGTGGGCAGTTAGGTAGCCGGGTGGGAGGGTGGCCAGTTAGGTAGTGGGCAGTTAGGTAGCCGGGTGGGAGGGTGTTCAGTTAGGTAGTGGGCAGTTAGGTAGCCGGGTGGGCAGTTAGGTAGCCGGGTGGGCAGTGAGGTAGTGGGCAGTTAGGTAGCCGGGTGGGCAGTTAGGTAGCCGGGTGGGCAGTGAGGTAGTGGGCAGTTAGGTAGCCGGGTGGGAGGGGAGGTAGCCGAGTAGTTAGTGGGGTAGGGGCCCGACCCTTATCCCCTCCGCCTCACCTGGGGTCCCCCCTCCTTCCATCAGCGGCGAGAGAGCGGCCGGCATATACAGGAAGCTCCGGTGTGGTGAAATTTTTTGCAACTTTATCAGATTTTGCAACCGGTTGCATTTATTTATACGTATAGCTATCAGAAAGTGCAACCTAACCATTGACTTTAACCTAACTGTATCAGAAAATGCAACCCAACCAAACCCTACTCTCACACAGAACCCTCCCCTCTTGCTCAACTAATAACCCCCCCTGGAGGGAACAATCCCCCCTCTTCCTCAGCTAATACCCCCCCCCCCCCCCAGGGAACAACCCCCCCCCCTCTTGCTCAACTAATAACCCCCCCTGGAGGGAACAATCCCTCTTCTAGCCCAATGGGATCTGTGGTTGGAAAAAATTACAGGCGTGTTAACAGAGAGAAGCCACGCCTACACAGTCATACACTGTCCTCTATGGCAAGTTGCAAAATATGATGGGTAGCAAAATTTTTCACTACACCGGCAGGGTAATCAGCCTCTAGAGGTTCAGCTGCCTCCGGGCTACGGTGTCCCCACTGTATTGCTGCTCGCAATAAACCAGGAAGTGGTGCGAGCAGCAATACAGTGGGGACACCGTAGCCCGGAGGCAGCTGAACCTCTAGTGGCTGATTACACCCGCTGGAGCTCTCTGTATATGCCGGCCGCTCTCTCGCCGCTGATTAAAGGAGGGGGGACCCCAGGTGAGGCGGAGGGGGGGCGCCAAGGTGAGGGAGGGGGGCCCCGCCCGACCGGACGGCCAGCGGGAAAAAAAAACAAAAAAGTCCTCTCAGGCAGCTGCGGGCCCCCTGTGACGTAGCGCTGCCGCGGGGCCCCGTAGCAGCGCTATGGCTGCTATCCCCAATGCTACGCCACTGGGGCGGGGTTAAGCCAACATATACATAAGGCCAAGTGAATGGGCCTACTGAAGAATCTTTATTTGTATTTGAACCTAATCGATGGGGCACTGATGTGGGCTGTGAAAATGTAGCAAGCCATGTTTACAAGCTGAAGGCAGGCACAGAAGTGTCTGTGCACTGAAACCACGGCAAGCCGACAGTGTGTATGGATTACAGCGCTGCATGTTGCCATGGGAACCGCTGTCCAATGGCGGAAGTGGAGGAAGTGACACGCCGTGACGGACGGGGGCGTGGCTAGCGGCACTCGCGTCTAGATGCGGTTCCCCGGCTTCCCTAGTAGTCATGGTAACCTCTTGGCGTAATGCACAGAGGGGAGGCGGAGCCGGGGAGGAGGCCAGGGGGAGTGGACCTGTTTAACAACGTCTCCCAGGCGATGCGTCCAACAGCGTAGGTGTCATGCGCTGTGTGGACTGCCTGTATGTGGTTACTGGCATAAAAAGGGGGGTGCCGAATGCATTCAGCTGGAACATGCTGGCCACTGTAGTTGAATCCTTACATAGTAAACATGGTAATGGCAGCACAATATAACCAATTACATAGTTCTAAGAAACATTACATAAATGAGATCAAATACAGACAAATGGTATCAGATAAAGTGAAATACACACATATGGAAAAATATACAGTGGCTTGCATAAGTATTCGGCCCCCTTGAAGTTTTTCACATTTTGTCACATTACTGCCACAAACATGAATCAATTTTATTGGAATTCCACGTGAAAGACCAATACAAAGTGGTGTTAGTGAGAAGTGGAATTAAAATCATACATGATTCCAAACATTTTTTACAAATAAATAACTTCAAAGTGGGGTGTGCGTAATTATTCAGCCCCCCCTTAGTCAATACTTTGTAGAACCACCTTTTGCTGCAATTACAGCTGCCAGTCTTTTGGGGTATGCCTCTACCAACTTTGCACATCTAGAGACTGAAATCCTTGCCCATTCTTCTTTGTAAAACAGCTCCAGGTCAGTCAGATTAAATGGACAGTGTTTGTGAACAGCAGTTTTCAGATCATGCCACAGATTCTCGATTGGATTTAGATCTGGACTTTGACTGGGCCATTCTAACACTTGGATATGTTTTGTTTTAATCCATTCCATTGTTGCCCTGGCTTTATGTTTAGGGTCGTTGTCCTGCTGGAAGGTGAACCTCCGCCCCAGTCTCAAGTCTTTTGCAGACTCCAAGAGGTTTTCTTCCAAGATTGCCCTGTATTTGGCTCCATCCATCTTCCCATCAAATCTGACCAGCTTCCCTGTCCCTGCTGAAGAGAAGCACCCCCAGACAGGCGCGGAGCTAGGGGGGGTCAGGGTAGGACAAGTGCCCCCGGGCGCTAGGTCCCCAAGGGCGCCCCCAGCTCAGCTGCAGTTTTTTTTTTAAACATTTATTTTATTGATACGCGCTAGCAGCGCTCACCGCCAGCGGGCCGGAATCCGGATCTCCCTCCCCACATCCCCAGTCAGCGAGTGACGTCGCATCAGCTGAGTAGCCAACATTAGCAATGTGTGCAGCAGCTGCAGCCTGCATGTGTAACCTTTCTGTCGCTCATTACAGTACCCGGCATTCTGCAGCTTCCTGCACAGTTTACGTGGTGCCCGTCTCCTTCCTGTCCCAGTCAGTTACATTGCGGCAGATCTCACAGATTACAGCCTGCGCGCAGAGCAGCAATGAGGGGGAGATTGTGGCCAATAGCAGCACCACCAGCTTCACTCTACCCAATACTCGTGCTGCTGTGACCATGTAATCATAGAGGAGGGAGGGGCAATGTTTAAAAGAACTGCCGCTCAGTTGATATGGAGCTGCCAGCTACTGCTAAGTGAAGTGCGCCCCTGTGACACTGCTACTGACCCTGTGCTTCCTGGCCAACCTCCATGCTGCTAACCGCCCTGATGTCAGAAGGAGACCCTCAGCTTTGCTGCCGATGAGGAGACCACCAGCGGAAACAGTAAATTCGGGCGCCTGAGGCTAGTGGACAAATCGGGCGCCGCCATTCACTCCTATAATAAATATCGTTTAATGGGCGCCCGATAGGAAAAAAGGGCGGCGGAGAAAAATAACGTTTTAAAAGCGGCGCCCGGAGACTTAATGTTTTATTACTGCTTCTCATGATTACACATTATTTAATGATTTATACATTTTTAAATATTATTTTTAAACGAAAAACAGTACAATATTTTTTTAAAACATTATTTTTAAACGAAAAACAGTACATTTTTCTTTTTTACCATTATTTTTAAACGAAAAAACCAACAGGGGGGTCTTAGGTTTAGGCACCAACAGGGGGGTCTTAGGTTTAGGCACCAACAGGGGGTCTTAGGTTTAGGCACCAAAAGGGGGGTCTTAGGTTTAGGCACCAACAGGGGGGTCTTAGGTTTAGGCACCAACAGGGGGTCTTAGGTTTAGGCACCAACAGGGGGGTCTTAGGTTTAGGCACCAACAGGGGGGTCTTAGGTTTAGGCACTAACAGGGGGGTCTTAGGTTTAGGCACCAACAGGGGGGTCTTAGGTTTAGGCACTAACAGGGGGGTCTAGGGGTTAGGGGTAGGTACAGGGAGGGTTACTTAGGCACCAACAGGGGGGGTCTTAGGTTTAGGCATCAACAGGGGGGTCTAGGGGTTAGGGGTAGGTACAGGGAGGGTTACTTAGTAATTTTTTTTTTTAAACGTTATTATACGTTTCACTATTTAAACGAAAGATTAACGTTTTTACAATTGCCGATTTAATGCACAATATTTAATGATTTATAACTTTAAAAACATTAATTTTAAACGAAATACAGTACAATACATTTTTAAACGTTATCCATGCTTATCGTTAAAAACCCGGCGCCCTTTTTTCCCAGCGCCCCTTTTTAACGTACGCACCACCAGCCATGCTGCTGATCTGTGATGTGCTGTCCCACCTCCGTGTTTCTGCAGGGCTGCTGCCTGTGACAGACGAGTGCCTGGCAATCAGGGTGGACAGAGGTGAGATCAGGCCCAGGGAGGAGGGAGAATGAATGGGAAGGGATCGCCTGTGTTAAATGATTAGCAGAGCGATTGCCCCCCTCCCCTCCCTCCTCTAAAGTAAAATACAGGCATGGCTAGTGTACAGGGAAGGTGAAAGGTCATGTGCTGGCTCCCTGCTGGCAGAAGTCAAATGACTTACACCTCTTCTAATTTTTCTAACAGTCAGCAAAAACAAGCTTGGAGGTATATATATTGAGAGAGAGTGTGTCGGTGCACCTCCAGTGTGCCTGTCCATGTACAGAGTGTTTGTGTGTGTGTGCATCTACTGCATGTGAGAGAGAGAGAGAGAGAGAGAGAGAGAGAGAGAGAGAGAGAGAGAGAGAGAGAGAGAGAGAGAGAGAGAGAGAGAGAGACTGTGTCTGTGTATCTACAGTGTGTGTGTGTGTGTGTGTGTGTGTGTGTGTGTGTGTGTGTGTGTGTGTGTGTGTGTGTGTGTGTGTGTGTGTGTGTGTGTGTGTGTGTGTGTGTGTGTGTGTGTGTGTGTGTGTGTGTGTGTGTGTGTGTGTGTGTGTGTGTGTGTGTGTGTGTGTGTGTGTGTGTGTGTGTGTGTGTGTGTGTGTGTGTGTGTGTGTGTGTGTGTGTGTGTGTGTGTGTGTGTGTGTGTGTGTGTGTGTGTGTGTGTGCATCTACAGAGTGTCTGTGTGTGTGCATCTACTGCATGTCTGTGCATCTACAGAGTATCTGTGTGTGTGTGTATCTACAGCATGTGTGTGTGTGTCTGTGCATCTACAGAGTGTCGGTAACCTGAGAGCTGAGCACAGCTAGGGCGAGAAGGGGCGTGACCGGGTGGGCCCAGAGCTGGACTGACCAGGAATGATAGGGTTTCAGGTGTGGATTAAGGGGGTGGAGTATGCTGGCCAGAGGCCAGGGGCACTATTAGAGCACTGGAGCTGGAAGATTACTTCCTTTTAGATTCACATGGGATACAGCAAACTTCTCTTCGCTGGAACAAAGGCTGGGGTAAGTGCAAACGGTTTTTCATTATATCCAGCCCCCCATCCCATCCATCCAGTGCTGCCCCAGGTTACCACAGTCCTCCCATCCTGAGCAGCCTCAGGCTGAGCCAGCCCTCCTGCCCCATCCATCCCGAGCAGCTTCAGGCCGTGCCAGCCCTCCTGCCCCATCCATCCCGGACAGCTTCAGGCTGAGCCAGGCATCCCATCCATCCCGAGAAACTTCAGGCCGAGCCAGCCCTCCTGCCCCATCCATCCCGGACAGCTTCAGGCTGAGCCAGGCATCCCATCCATCCCGAGAAACTTCAGGCCGAGCCAGCCCTCCTGCCCCATCCATCCCAGACAGCTTCAGGCTGAGCCAGCAATCCCATCCCATCCATCCCGAGCACCTTCAGGCCGAGCCAGCCCTCCTGCCCCATCCATCCCAGACAGCTTCAGGCTGAGACAGCCATCCCACCCCATCCATCCCGAGCAGCTTCAGGCCGTGCCAGCCCTCCTGCGCCATCCATCCCGGACAGCTTCAGGCTGAGCCAGGCATCCCATCCATCCCGAGAAACTTCAGGCCGAGCCAGCCCTCCTGCCCCATCCATCCCAGACAGCTTCAGGCTGAGCCAGCAATCCCATCCCATCCAGCCCGAGCACCTTCAGGCCGAGCCAGCCCTCCTGCCCCATCCATCACAGACAGCTTCAGGCTGAGCCAGCAATCCCATCCCATCCATCCCGAGCAGCCTCAGGCCGAGCCAGCCCTCCTGCCCCATCCATCCCGGACAGCCTCAGGCTGAGCCAGGCATCCCATCCCATCCATCCCGATCAGCTTCAGGCCGAGCCAGCCCTCCTGTCCCATCCATCCCAGACAGCTTCAGGCTGAGCCAGCAATCCCATCTCATCCATCCCGAGCAGCCTCAGGCCGAGCCAGCCCTCCTGCCCCATCCATCCCAGACAGCTTCAGGCTGAGCCAGCAATCCCATCTCATCCATCCCGAGCAGCTTCAGGCCGAGCCAGCCCTCCTGCCCCATCCATCCCAGACAGCTTCAGGCTGAGCCAGCAATCCCATCTCATCCATCCCAAACAGCCTCAGGCCGAGCCAGCCCTCCTGCCCCATTCATCCCAGACAGCTTCAGGCTGAGCCAGCAATCCCATCTCATCCATCCCGAGCAGCTGCAGGCCGAGCCAGCCCTCCTGCCCCATCCATCCCAGACAGCTTCAGGCTGAGCCAGCAATCCCATCTCATCCATCCCGAGCAGCTTCAGGCCGAGCCAGCCCTCCTGCCCCATTCATCCCAGACAGCTTCAGGCTGAGCCAGGCTCAGATTCACATGGGATGCAGCAAACTTCTCTCAGCGCTGGAGCATAGGCCTGGTGAGGGTTTCAATCAACCCCTACCCCCACCACTAGGCCCAAGTACCCCTCCATGCATCACCCCCCTTCTAGGAGGCCTCTTTTCCGGCTCTCTGCCCCCAGCAAAACGGCCGCCAGCCCGCGCCCGGCCTTCAGCAAAATGGCGGCGTCCAGAATATGGGCGCCGCCGCACTACAACCTGGCCCACGGCGAACGCCCTGTCGTTCCATCCCCCGCCCCCCCTGCAGCTCCATCCCTGGGAGGAGAACCAGCCATCCAAGCGCACGCGATGCCCGGCCACCCCTGCAGCAGCTCCGTATCCCCCACTGCCAGGCCTCCTTCCCCTCAGCCCGCCACTGCATCACGACCATCTGGTGGGCCCCAGCAAGATGGCGGCGGCCTCAGGGTGATGGCCGCCGGACCACCTCCAGCGGTCTGCGCCGAAACAATGACGCCGCAGAGCCAAACCCCAGCCCAAATCTTCTCCCCCGCCCGCACAAACAGTCCGCACCGCCCGCAGCTTTCTTAGACAGGCAAGCCCAGAAAGAACGGACAAGGGTCCACTCCCCTTATCCAGCCCTCTCAGGCGGCTCTGGACTCGGTGGTCGGGGGTGACCACGCATACGGGAGAGGTAAACTTCACATTATTTCTGTAAAGCATTTGCCTATTTATTTTTACTCTGTGAATCACCACGGAATATGGGGGCAATTTATAAAACAAAGCTACAGTTACCTACAGGAAGTGTCAGGTTCCAATCTAGCCCGCACTTTCCTGCTGAAGTAGCCAGTACAGCAGATCATGCAGCGCAGTCTGTCTGTCTTTATACTGCGATGGTAATTGCGATCTATACTTAAACCCAATTCAGTTTACTATCGTTCTGATGAAGGTCCAAGAAAATTCTATAATGTATGGCTACATCAGCGGTAGCACGGTAATTTTCCATGCATACAAAGGTTTAGGCCCCATTCACACAGAACGCTGTGCAAGAAATGCGATAAATTGTTCCTATAGCACTCTGATGTCAGTAGCTAGAATTTAATGCAAGCTTCTACTTATCAAATACAAGTTCACTTTAAAGTATCATAATGTCGGCCAGAGCTACCACTGCATTAATTTATTCTAGTCAAAGCGATGGCCAAAAATCTAGCCAGCTTTTGTTCTCTGAGGCACCAGCCATTGCTCCTGGACAATATAGTCTGCCTTGAGTTTGCTTGTGGGAGGTGTGTGTATGTTTATGGGGAGGGGGAGGGAGAAAGTATAAGGCCCCTCTCAAACTTGCACAGCTCTGGGTAACTAGGACTCTATGTACTGTTTCTAGATAACACTGGAGCAGTCCCATCCCTTACATCTGTATGATAGGTCTACTTATATAATGTGATTTTCCTTTAGACATAATGTTTTCCTTTTGCTCACTCCTTCACTCGTCTCATTTCAAGGGTCGGGCCAATAAATCCATTCATCTTTTGTTCTTTGAGCAGTCCTCACTCTCCCAGGCTACAGTACATTACCCCCAAACAAAGCCATCTGCAGTGAGTTTTGGTTGACTTTGATCACAAGGATATGCTAATTCTCTTTGTTGTCTTCCACACCAACAACATTGATCAGTGATCTGGTCTTACATTGTGATCCCAGCAATACAGGTACACACATAGAAGGGCTGTTAATTAAACTTGTCATTACTATTGCTTTACCATAGAGGTGGTATATAAGTAGGTATTTATTTACTACCTACTTGGTTATGGTATTTAGGGATCGCCAACAAACTTCACAGCGCTGAGGCATGTATGTGTAAGTGGATACATATGAGTGGATTTTTGTTACAGGTGCATGTGTAGCGGACGGAGATATATGTAGGTATGTAGGTATGTATATATATATATGTATGTAATTTATTTTGTCACCAATTTAGTCTATTTTCCCTCACCAATTTGTATATTTAGTTATTTAATGTTATTTATTTAAGTATTTATATAGCGCTGACATATTACGCAGCGCGGTACAGATTAAATATACTGTCTGGTCACTAACTGTCCATCAGAGGGGCTCGCAATCTAGTCCCTACCATTGTCATATGTCTATATCACGTAGCGCATGTATCGTGGTCTAGGGACAATTTAGGCGGGAAGCCAATTGGCTTGTCTGTGTGTTTTGTGATGTGGGAAGAAACCGGAGTGCCCGGGGGAGGCCCGCGCAGGCATGGGGAGAACGTATGGGCTCCTTGCGGATGTTGACCTGGCTGGGATTCGAACCGGGGACCCAGCGAGTGCGGGGCGCTAACCAGTACGCCACCGCGCATGGTCTGTATTATATACCCCAGGTTAGTTTCTGACTCTGTTCAGCGCCACGGAATAAGTTGGCGCTTTACAAATCAATAATAATAAGGTGTGTATGGATATACAGCATATATGTGTTGGTGTGTATGCATATATATACATAGACAAGCGTGTATGTATTGGTGGGTATGGGTATAAATGTATGGGTATGTAGATAAGTGTGTGTGTGTGGGTATATATATATATATATGTATGTATAGATAGATAGATAGAAAAATAGTATGCTACCCTTGACAATGCCACATCTCTGGACTTTGAGAAAAGTATTTCCCACCGAGCTGGCACAATCAATTAATGCAACGGATGTATAATGTTATAATGGAAGCCAAAGGCTGGTGGCCAGCCACCGAGCTGGCATAATCAATTTAGTGTATAATGGTATAATGGCCACCAAGCTGGCGATTTAATGTATAATGTTATAATGGCCACCAAGCTGGCATAATCAATTTAATGCGACGACGGAGGATGTTAATGGATGATATCAATTAAGGAGTGAGGAGTGGTGGTGTAATGGAAGCTGAAGGCTGGTGGCTGGTATGGAAGGGCATTTGTCAAGGGATCAGCAGAAACATATCTGACTCATGTACTTGATGGTATGTAGGGTACCTTATAGGTTCAGTACAAAGTTGACCGAATATACCTTTGCGCTACAGTCCTCGTAAGGTCGGGGGATCGCAGGCCTTCTTCTGCAGGCAGTGGATGACCCATAAGGTTACTGCATCATATGGTATATACAGTATAAATGATCATTGCATGGTAGAGATTACATAGGAGTGTCAACAAGTGCAAAAAGGATCAGTGACTTTCCCTCATGAAATATTTCTGAAATCAATGCAATGCAGCCACGATTGGCCATTTTATTTAGATTATCACGATTCAAACAAAAACTGGGCACCGGGCCTAAGGTAATGTTTTATGACTGGAAAATGCATTATATGCTACAAGATGGGGTACAAGGTGGTACCGGTAAGTATATAAGAAACTAAAATAAAATAAAGTGAATAAAGAAATTTGAATTGTTAAGCATAACCATACTTGCTGGTCACTTACCCCACAGATGGTGCTTTCAAGCGTTAAGCGCTACTGCAACGGCCACTAACGGCCAATTTCTAGCAAGCTGGCGGATGCACAACCCTTGAGATATTCCCCGTTAACAGGACACCAGGTAGAAAGGTAATGGCCTACGAGCCACTCATTCATAGCACAGGCTGCAATAAAGGGTAGGGGGTGGGTGTTGGCACCTTGGGCAGGTAAGAGATAATGTTGAGGTCACTGGGTGGGACACTGCAATAACAGTTAAGAGGGACAAAAAAAAAAAAAACAACAACAAAAAAAAAAAAACACTGCAAGCGCCTTTAAAGGGCAGTTTTCCAGCAGTCACCCATAACTTGCTCAGAGAGTTTGTTTGAGACTGAAAGGAGCCTACCCTTCCCAGCCCCCCCCCCCCCCCCCGCCCCCCCCCCTCAAATTTCCCATACAGAAATGATCCATTCCAGAGGGAACGTAAATAGGGCTGGTGTACTAATGACACAGATAGGGGATAAAGCCAGCGGGACTATGCCGTTGGAGTTACTGATGTACGACATAAACGCACCATTCAGGCAAGTTGGAAGCTAATTACCTCAACAGATCATAATTTGGTCAGAAATAGTCCCCAGGCTAGCATGGCACCAAAATTAACCATATCCTAGTTCAAGCGCAAGTCTGGGGGTATAGCATACGCTATTAGAGAAATCTGGAGGGCGCTCTGCATTGGGCGGGCATTCGTTCTTGAGGGGGCAAGTACGAATGCTGTGGCGGGTCCTTGACAATGCCGTCTCTTAGGACAGCGAGAAAAAGAAGTACCCACCGAGCTGGCATAATGAATTAATGCATAATGTGATGAATAGATAATAAAAACTTACGGTATAATGGATAATATCAAGAATGGATTAAGTGGTATAATGGTATAATGTTATAATGAAAGCCGAAGGCTGGTGGCCAGTACGGAAAGGCATTGTCAAGGGACCGGGCAGAGCGCATGAGCGCCCACGTCATCTTTTATTGTGTTTTATTTTAATTTGTTTTGATTTTCAAATTTGCTTGTTTTTAATGTTCAATACTGTAATAAAGCTGTGGCCTTTTAAACTCCAATTGAGTGTCATAGCTTCTTTTACAGTAGATGGTAAGGTCGGCTCAATTGGGCCCTACCCAGGTCAAGTAACCTGAGAGCTGAGCACAGCTAGGGCGAGAAGAGGCGTGACCGGGTGGGCCCAGAGCTGGACTGACCAGGAATGATAGGGTTTCAGGTGTGGATTAAGGGGGTGGAGTATGCTGGCCAGAGGCCAGGGGCACTATTAGAGCACTGGAGCTGGAAGATTACTTCCTTTTAGATTCACATGGGATACAGCAAACTTCTCCCACCCACCCTCCCCTTTTCTGCGGCTAGAGGATCGCAAACGACAGCTTGGGTGTAGGGAACACAACTTAAAGCAATTTTTCTTGTTTTCTTTTCTTGTACTCTAGATTCGTCACAGCTGAAGGCGGGTCCTTGACAATGCCGTCTCTTAGGACAGCGAGAAAAAGAAGTACCCACCGAGCTGGCATAATGAATTAATGCATAATGTGATGAATAGATAATAAAAACTTACGGTATAATGGATAATATCAAGAATGGATTAAGTGGTATAATGGTATAATGTTATAATGAAAGCCGAAGGCTGGTGGCCAGTACGGAAAGGCATTGTCAAGGGACCGGGCAGAGCGCATGAGCGCCCACGTCATCTTTTATTGTGTTTTATTTTAATTTGTTTTGATTTTCAAATTTGCTTGTTTTTAATGTTCAATACTGTAATAAAGCTGTGGCCTTTTAAACTCCAATTGAGTGTCATAGCTTATTTTACAGTAGATGGTAAGGTCGGCTCAATTGGGCCCTACCCAGGTCATGTGCGTGTCTGTGCATCTACAGAGTGTCTGTGTGTGTCTGTGCATCTACAGAGTGTCTGTGTGTGTCTGTGCATCTAAAGAGTGTCTGTGCATCTACAGAGTGTCTGTGTGTGTCTGTGCAGCTTCAGCTTGCCTGTGTGTGTCTGTGCAGCTTCAGCTTGCCTGTGTGTGTCTGTGCAGCTTCAGCTTGCCTGTGTGTGTCTGTGCAGCTTCAGCTTGCCTGTGTGTGTCTGTGCAGCTTCAGCTTGCCTGTGTGTGTCTGTGCAGCTTCAGCTTGCCTGTGTGTGTCTGTGCAGCTTCAGCTTGCCTGTGTGTGTCTGTGCAGCTTCAGCTTGCCTGTGTGTGTCTGTGCAGCTTCAGCTTGCCTGTGTGTGTCTGTGCATCTTCAGCTTGCCTGTGTGTGTCTGTGCATCTTCAGCTTGCCTGTGTGTGTCTGTGCATCTTCAGCTTGCCTGTGTGTGTCTGTGAATCTTCAGCTTGCCTGTGTGTGTCTGTGAATCTTCAGCTTGCCTGTGTGTGTCTGTGAATCTACAGCGTGTATGTGTATGTGTGTGTATATAAAGTGTCTCATGTGAGTATCCATTGTAGGTGCCGCCGTTTACTTGACGTATATGCATTTGACGGGCAAATCTTTGCTAACGTAACCCTGTGCAGAGAATGAACAGCAATTTTACTGTTGCACTGACAAGGTAGTGCATGTTGCAATATTAGCAGGTTGCCTAGGTAATGCAACTTCTGTTAGGATAATGCGCATTACAATGCTTTCCACCTTGTCAGTATAATGGTAAAATTGCCATACGCTCTCAGTGCATGGTAACTTTACTAAAGTTTTATGCACATACTTCATTGGGGCTGTTGTACGGGGTGGTGCACAAAAAGCAGCCTGTCTGCATGCCAGGAGCATGCGTACACAGACAGATGGCCCATCACACTACATTTCCTGGTAATGGTTGGCTTCACTGGAGGATTTCATGTACATTTGGCAGGGCCCACTGTATCTCACTTTTTACTGCAGTGCACTCCAAGTGCTGCATGTAAATTTAAAGGACCTCTATCGCGAAAAAAGTAGGCAGTTAAAAAATGTGACAGATGACAGGTTTTGGGCCAGTCCATATTTTTAAGGGGGATTCTCGGGGTTTTCTTTGTTTTCAACAGCATTTCCTGAACAGCAGTTTAACTGCCAAAATAGCAAGATACCAGCCGGCCTCCCTAATCACTTGCACACTATTATGTCAGTTAGATTTTGCAACTGTTGTTCAGGAAATGCTGTTGAAAACAAAGAAAGCCCTGAGAATCCCCCTTAAAAAGATGGACTGGCCCAAAACCTGTCATCTGTCACATTTTTTAACTGCCTACTTTTTTCGCGATAGTGGTCCTTTAAGGCATGGTTGGGGGGTGTGCTTTGATGTCCCGTTTCCTTATCCTAAGAGCACAATCTAATTTCTGCCAGTCTCATAGTGTAATGTCCCACCATATTATGTATTTATATAGCAGTGACATCTTCTGCAGCACTGTACAGAGTACATAGTCATGTCACTGACTGTCCTCAGAGGAGCTCACAATCTAATCCTACCATAGTCATAGCCTAATGTCCTACCATATTATTATTATGTATTTATACAGCACTGACATCTTCTGCAGCACATTACAGAGTACATAGTCATGTCACTGACTGTCCTCAGAGGAGCTCACACTCTAATCCTACCATAGTCATAGCCTAATGTCCTACCATATTATTATTATGTATTTATACAGCACTGACATCTTCTGCAGCACATTACAGAGTACATAGTCATGTCACTGACTGTCCTCAGAGGAGCTCACAATCTAATCCTACCATAGTCATAGCCTAATGTCCTACCATATTATTATTATTATTATGATGTATTTATGTAACATTGACCTCTTTTGCAGCACTTTACAGAGTACAATCTATTTCATGGCCACATTCATTTTTCGGTGCAGGGCGGGGGGCTCAAAAACTGTCTCTGTCCCCGGGCGCTGAAAACTCTAGCTACGCCTCTGCCCCCAGAGCATGATGCTGCCACCACTATATTTGACAGTGGGGATGGTGTGTTCAGAGTGATGTGCAGTGTTAGTTTTCCGCCACACATAGTGTTTTGCATTTTGGCCAAAAAGTTCCATTTTGGTCTCATCGGACCAGAGCACCTTCTTCCACATGTTTGCTGTGTCCCCCACATGGCTTGTGGCAAACTGCAAACAAGATTTCTTATGCTTTTCTGTTACAATGGCTTTCTTCTTGCCACTCTTCCATAAAGGCCAACTTTGTGCAGTGCATGACTAATAGCTGTCCTATGGACAGATTTTCCCTCCTGAGCTGTAGATCTCTGCAGCTCGTCCAGAGTCCCCATGGGCCTCTTGACTGCATTTTTGATCAGTGCTCTCCTTGTTCGGCCTGTGAGTTTAGGTGGACGGCCTTGTCTTGGTAGGTTTACTGTTGTGCCATACTCCCTCTGTTTCTGAATGATCATTTGAACAGTGCTCCGTGGGATGTTCAAGGTTTGGAAATCTTTTTGTAGCCTAATCCTGCTTTAAACTTCTCAATAACTTTATCCCTGACCTGCCTGGTGTGTTCTTTGGACTTCATGGTGTTGTTGCTCCCAATATTCACTTAGACAACCTCTGAGGCCGTCACAGAGCAGCTGTATTTGTACTGACATTAGATTACACACAGGTGCACTCTATTTAGTCATTAGAACTCATCAGGCAATGTCTATGGGCAACTGACTGCACTCAGACCAAAGGGGGCTGAATAATTGCGCACACTCCACTTTCCAGTTATTTATTTGTAAACAAAGGTTTGGAAATATGTATGATTTTTGTTCCACTTCTCACATGTACACCACTTTGTATTGGTCTTTCACGTGGAATTCCAATAAAATTGAATCATGTTTGTGGCAGTAATGTGACAAAATGTGGAAAACTTAAAGGGGGCCAAATACTTTTGCAAGCCACTGTATATGTAACATAAACGCTTTGGTAGGACATCAGGAAGCAACAGTCTGTCCAGGATCCACCAATTCAGCAATGATTCCTCTCACGAATGGATATCAGTAAACATCATAAAAAACAAACAAACGGCAACTATACGGGGCCCATGCAATGGGAACCCCGAGAAAGTTGCACGCGTGTATGGGTCAGCAGTAAAGGACAGTATGAAGGTGCCGCCTGTCTCCTTCCCGACCGGTTTCGCGAACTAGCGTCATCAGGGGATCCCCTGATGACGCTAGTTTGCGAAACCGGTCGGGAAGGAGACAGGCGGCACCTTCATACTGTCCTTTACTGCTGACCCATACACGCGTGCAACTTTCTCGGGGTTCCCATTGCAAGGGCCCCGTATAGTTGCTGTTTGTTTGTTTTTTATGATGTTTACTGATATCCATTCGTGAGAGGAATCATTGCTGAATTGGTGGATCCTGGACAGACTGTTGCTTCCTGATGTCCTACCAAAGCGTTGATACAACCTTATAATGTGGGTTGTCACCAGCTGGTAAGCCTCTTTCCTTTTTTGGGTATCCATGATTGCAGAGCTGTGCCGTGAACCCAATATTTATTGTGGTGGAGATTTGCCTGCTTTTATCCTTTGTTGAAGACTCGTCTTTTGTTTTTGGACTCTGCGCTGAGCATATATAATTTATCTGTTTGTGAACCCTGGACATCGTTCTTCTCTCAGCAGCGGCCACTTTGTTTCCTTGGCGCTGATACACATATGCAAATTTGTATATGTAACATCAGTGGATTGAGACTGCAATATTTATACCCACCACACGATGGCAACCTGACCCCTCTTTCAGAGCTAAAGGAAGTGGACAGAGGGGGATGATGGGGGAAGGACAAGAGGAAGAGAGAGAACAAAGAGAGAGGGGGAGGACAAAAGGAGGAATGCTGGAGGGACACGTGGGTCTCTCTGTCCCAGCCTCTGCGTAAGGGAAGGGATCTGTATGTGTTTCAGAGGAAAGGACCATGGCAGAAAGTGGAGTAAAATTGTGCTCCAATTGATGCGGTGAAGCCAGGATAGCAGGAGGGCTGATAGTTGGATCCGAAACAAGCCACCAGCGACCACACAGGAAGAATCATCTCACTCAGCCCAGAGGACAAGCCATTCCTGAGTGTTGCTTGCTGCAGCGACGAGACAGGTGAGAGGCCTGTGGCCACAGTACGTTGGGTTTAATTGTGCCTTCGCCTGGTGAGTGAGAAGGGGCCCCTGCTCCTCTCATCTCAGAGTCCTTTGGAGAGCTGGTCGTGCCATGTGGATTAGTGGATTACAAATACCTTCCCTTGAGGGTTTGAGCGTTCCAACTTTAACTGAAATGGGCCCCATCGCTTGCAAACTTTATAGCAGTTTCACCACTGGCCAGTGGTTAGTCAGGGTTTGAAATGTTTTAGCTAAGCGCAGTAGCTAGTTGCACCTCCTCTGCTATTTGTGTAAATTGCATATAACTGTTTGCCTGTTTGATTGTTAAGAATTGTACAGCAGTGTTGTCCCTCTCTCACCCAGTGCATTAAGGGGCAGAGTCTCTTCATGGGTGGACAGGGGAACAAACTCTATTTATGACTGTTGCACTATTGAACTGTTGTTTCTGCTTCACTAACCCACTGTCACTAAGCTGTTGCTTTTATCTGATAGAGATGTCGTGAACGGTTCCAGGCGAACTTTGGGGGTTCGCGTTCGCCTACATCAGGCGAACTTTTGCGGAAGTTCGATTCGCCCCATAATGCTCTATTGAGCAAAACTTTGACCCTCCATATCACTGTCAGCAGACATGTTATTGCCAAATACACTGCTGGAGGACCCGCCCACCCTCCTCTAAGCTAGGTCCTTATACCATTTGACTCAGTTGTCTGCCTACACTAATTAGTTATGGGACAGCTGCTACACACTCTGCTAGGGAGATTTTAATTAGCCTCTTGTGGGCTCCCTCCTCCCTCCTACCGGAGGGTCTCTTCTGCCAGGGAATTATACTATTTTAAAAACCAGTATACATCGTACCATAGCTGGGAATCGAACCCAGATCTCACTGTGTGGTGGGCAAGTCACCCTAACCACTGTACCACTACAGTAGTAAGTGAAGCTGGCCTAAAATTTACCATTTATGCTCAATGCAATAGAAACATTAGGTTGCTTAAAGGAGAACTGTAGTAAGAGGTATATGGAGGCTGCCATATTGATTTCCTTTTAAGCTATACCAGTTGCCTGGCAGCCCTGCTGATCTATTTGGCTGCAATAGTGTGAATCACACAAGAAACAAGCATGCAGCTAATCTTGTCAGATCTTGTCAGATCTTACAAAAATGTCAAACACCAGATCTGCTGCATGCTTGTTCAGGGTCACTACAGTTCTCCTTTAAAGGGAACCTTAACTGAGAGTGATATGGATGTTTCCTGTAAACAATACCAGTTGCCTGGCAGTCCAGCTGATCTTTGTGACTGCAATAGTGGCTGAATCACACCCTGAAACAAGCATGCAGCTAATCCAGTCTGACTTCAGTCAGAGCAACTGATCTGCATGCTTGTTCAGGGGCTGTGGCGAAAAATCCATATCCTTCTCTGTTTAGGTTCCCTTTAAGGTTTTGTAGCATAAAAACCAACTCACATTGGCTGGGATTTGAACCTGGGTCTCACTGTGTGGTGGGCATGCACCCTAACCACTGTACCAACTGAAGCTGGCCTAAAAATTACCATTTATGCTCAATACAAGAGAAAAAGTAGACAAGACAAATAACATTTATATCACACTTTTCTCCTGGCGGACTCAAAGCACCAGACCGGCAAGGAGGTTAAGCAACCTAATGTTTCTATTGCATTGAGCATAAATGGTAAATTTTAGGCCAGCTTCACTTACTACTGTAGTGGTACAGTGGTTAGGGTGACTTGCCCACCACACAGTGAGATCTGTGTTCGATTCCCAGCCATGGTATGATGTATACTGGTTTTTAAAATAGTATAATTCCCTGGCAGAAGAGACCCTCCTCCCTCCGGCAGGAGGGAGGAGGAGGGAGGAGGGAATAGGTAGGAGGGGAGGAGAGGAGGGAAGTGGGAGCCCACAAGAGGCTAATTAAAATCTCCCTAGCAGAGCGTGTAGCAGCTGTCCCATAACTAATTAGTGTAGGCAGACAACTGAGTCAAATGGTATAAAGACCTTGCTTGGAGGAGGGAGGGAGGGTGGGCGGGTCCTCCAGCAGTGATGTGTATTTCACTCAATCAGGTGTGCCTCCAGGTATTAGAGCTATTGAAACATGTTTTCTATCATTTTTCCAGCTGGTAGAATTTTTTCAAAGTTCGCCTCCCCATTGAAGTCTATTGCGGTTTGTGAAGTTTCGGAAAATCGGAGGTTCGCGACCTCTCTATTATCTGATGCCATTGTACCCCTATACCATTGTGAATCCTGTTTTGCCCACACCCTTCTCACAGGGCTTCTTGTCTGCCCCCTAATAAAACCCCTTATAGTTATTGGTGTGTCGGAGTATTAAAGGGTCCTTTTACAGGACGGGTCATCACTGGGGACAGTAGGAGAACCCAACTCATATAGCAGCTCCTGCGGGAGTCTGTGCTACATATATAAAATATATATTATATATATAAAAAAAGTTAAAAATATATAATAAATAAATAAAACGGGAGGGAGGGGGGGGGAGTTGGTCAGGACTGAAAAATGAAAAGTGGATAGAGATTGGGTGTGTGTGTACGCATGGATCTGCTGTAAAGAACAAGAAGGGGTCCATGGAGTGCTCCAGGACAATCATACGAAGTTGGCTGTCTCGACCTCCTCATTTAATCTAACTGGGGACAGGGTGTTCAATTTAAAAATCCAATAGGCCTCTTTTTCACAGTTTCTTGTATCTGAGGCCCATTGGTAGATCTGATGCGATGGCCTCCAGGCCCATAACTGTCAAATGATCAGTGGACTGGTTGTGATTCTCAAGGAAGTGGCGGGGTACACTATGGTGCTGTAGCCCATCTTCTATGCCTCGTCTGTGCTCTCCAAAGCGTTCTCGCAGCGGGTGTGTAGTCTGGCCGATATAGTATTTTGGATAATCGCAAGATAAAAGGTAAATTACATGGAAAGTGCCGCAGTTTATGAACTGTTTCACCTGGATAGTAAGTTGGTCCATCTGTATATGTTTATGGCGATGTCATATGAAGGGACAGCATTTGAACCTAGTTTTTCCGCAACGGAAGTTGCCAATTAGGCTAAACGCATTCAGACGGGAATTTTCGGTCTTGAGGCCAATATTGCTCTTTGCGACCTTATTTTTAAGGGATTTTGCCCTTCTAAAGATGGTGTTGGATCTCGTGGGCAAGTGTCGACTGAGGACAGGGTCGCGTAAGAGAAGGGGCCAGTTCATACGGATGATGTGGTTGATATTGTATGCTTTATAAATACAATAAATAAATAAATAAATATGTTGTCACAAACTGTGGCCCTTTTGTAGGGTCCTTTTCCCGTTGTTCTCTTTTTCGTGTAGAAACTTGTTTATTCCTGAACTCCAATCTTGCGTTCTCTACATTAGCTGTATCATGACCTTTGTCCAAGAATTTTTGTGCTAAGTGTGCTCCCGTTCATCGTAATCTTCCTCAGTGGTGCAGTTCCTTGGAGACGACAGAACTGACTCCTTGGGATATTGCTGATCCACCTGGGGTGGTGGCAGCTATCTTAAAGTAAAAAAGAGTTTCCGGCAGTGGGCTTGAAATAAGTTCTTAATGTTATGTGAACGTGATCGTCATGGCCCAATTCTAGGTCCAGGAACACTATGCTGATTTCATCAGAAACTGAAGTGAATTGTAAGCTATACGTGTTGTCATTGCAGTATCCTACATGGCTTGCTACATTTTTACAGCCCACATCAGGGCCCCATCCATTAGGTTCAAATACAAATAAAGATTCTTCAGTAGGCCCATTCACATGGCCTTATGTATATGTGGGCTTAACCCCGCCCCTTACCCTCTCACCCTTGTTAATCCCACCCCAACCTGGGAAGTTATTCCCCTGACTCCAGCTATAAATAGAAGAACAGTGTGCATGCAGGTACGTTAACTGACGAAGGCGTGGACACGCCGAAACGTGTCTTGACGTTACCTGCACACAACAATCACCCCACAGGAGACACCTGTTGTCCTTTTTCCATCCGGACCCCCGCTGCCACTGGCCACTGCAGCCTCAGGTTATTTCCAGGAGGGGACTTTTTTTTCTGGGCTATATGTCAAACCAAATGCCTGCTCACTGCATGTATTTAGTAAGTGCATTTTTATTGCACATTTTTTATACTAATTAGAATGCAGCTAATCCAGTCTGACTTCAGTCAGAGCACCTGATCTGCATGCTTGTTCAGGGGCTGTGGCTGAAAGTATTAGAGACACAGGATCAACAGGAGAGTCAGGCAACTGGTATTATTTTAAAAGGAAAAATCCATTTCCTTCTCAGTTTAGGTTCCCTTTAACAAACTGCTCCCTTCTTGCACCTCTGACACTGTAGCTGCCATCGGCAGGTTTTGGTGCGCTGTATCAATTGTTATGTATAAAGTGCTTAGAGGGCCCAATGTAAAACTTGCATCAGGGCCCACAGCTCCTTAGCTACGCCACTGGGGGCTTGGGTAGGGACAGGTCTATTGAGCAATTCAGTTCCTATACAGTCTCAGTCTCTTGTAGCCAAGTCCAAGCTATATTGCTCAGCAATACATATAGTTACATATAGTTACATAGTTACTTTGGTTGAAAAAAGACATACGTCCATCGAGTTCAACCAGTACAAAGTACAACTCCAGCCTGCTCCCTCACATATCCCTGTTGATCATAAAATCCCTGGATTAACATCATTGGCATTACCTAGTAATTGTAGCCATGGATGTCATTCAACGCAAGGAAAGCATCTAAGCCCCCTTTAAATGCAGGTATAGAGTTTGCCATAACGACTTCCTGTGGCAATGCATTCCACATCTTAATCACTCTTACTGTAAAGAACCCTTTCCTAAATAAATGGCTAAAACGTTTTTCCTCCATGCGCAGATCATGTCCTCTAGTCCTTTGAGAAGGCCTAGGGACAAAAAGCTCATCCGCCAAGCTATTATATTGCCCTCTGATGTATTTATACATGTTAATTAGATCTCCTCTAAGGCGTCTTTTCTCTAGACTAAATAAACCCAGTTTATCTAACCTTTCTTGGTAAGTGAGACCTTCCATCCCACGTATCAATTTTGTTGCTCGTCTCTGCACCTGCTCTAAAACTGCAATATCTTTTTTGTAATGTGGTGCCCAGAACTGAATTCCATATTCCAGATGTGGCCTTACTAGAGAGTTAAACAGGGGCATTATTATGCTAGCATCTCGAGTTTTTATTTCCCTTTTAATGCATCCCAAAATTTTGTTCGCTTTAGCTGCAGCGGCTTGGCATTGAGTACGATTATTTAACTTGTTGTCGATGAGTACTCCTAAGTCCTTCTCCAAGTTTGATGTCCCCAACTGTATCCCATTTATTTTGTATGGTGTTAGACCATTGGTACGACCAAAATGCATGACTTTACATTTGTCAACATTGAATTTCATCTGCCATGTATGTGCCCATATAGCCATCCTATCCAGATCCTGTTGCAATATAACACTATCTTCCTTAGAGTTGATGATTCTGCACAATTTTGTATCATCTGCAAAAATAGCAACATTGCTCACTACTGTATCCACTAGGTCATTAATAAATAAATTGAAGAGCACTGGACCCAGTACAGACCCCTGTGGGACCCCACTGCTAACAGTCTCCCATTTTGAGTATGATCCATTGACCACAACTCTTTGTTTTCTGTCCATTAGCCAGTTCCCTATCCAAGCACACAGACTCTTCCCCAGTCCTTGCATCCTCATCTTTTGCACCAGACTTTTGTGGGGAACAGTGTCGAATGCCTTAGCAAAGTCTAAGTATATCACATCTACAGCATTCCCAATATCCATATTAGCATTCACTACCTCATAAAAGCTGAGCATGTTAGTCAAACAGGACCTGTCTTTAGTAAACCCATGTTGATGCTGAGAAATAAGATTATTTTCTACTATGAAGTCATGTATAGTATCTCTTAGTAACCCCTCAAATAGTTTGCATACAACTGATGTTAAGCTTACAGGTCTATAATTTCCTGGATCTGATTTTTTGCCCTTCTTAAATAATGGGAAAACGTGGGCTGTACGCCAATCCACTGGGACTCTGCCAGTTGCAAGAGAGTCACAAAAGATAAGATAAAGGGGTTTATCTATAACTGAACTTAATTCCCTTAGGACCCGAGGATGCATGCCATCCGGGCCAGGTGCCTTGTCTATTTTTAATTTATTTAGTCTTGCCTTTACTTCTTCCTGCGTTAAGTATTTAATATTACAGTTAGAAGATTGAGACTCTTCCGCCTCTGTAATTTGCAACAGTGCTGTTTCCTTTGTAAAGACAGAAGCAAAGAAAGCATTTAATAACTCTGCCTTACCTTGGTCATCCACCATTGAGTTCCCACCCTCATCCTTTAGGAGTCCTATACAGTCAACCTTTCTTTTTTTAGAGTTGATGTACTTGTAAAACTTTTTTGGGTTAGATTTGATATCCCTAGCGATTTGATTTTCAGCTTCGATCTTTGCCAGCCTAATTTCTTTTTTACAATTTTTATTGCACTCCTTATAATTGCTTAGTGCAGCCTCGGTCCCCTCCTGTTTTAGGACCTTATAGGCATTCTTTTTCCTCTTCATTTTATCTTTAACCTTTCTATTCATCCATAGAGGCCTTTTTTTATTCCTAGACATTTTGTTTCCATATGGGATATACATACTACAATATTGATTGAGAATACGTTTAAAAGCTTGCCATTTCCCTTCAGTGTCCTCCCCTTGTAGTACATTATCCCAGTTCACCAAACTTAGTGCCTGCCTGATTTGATTGAACTTTGCTTTTCTAAAATTCATAGTTTTAGTGGTCCCGCTGCCCCGTGGCCTATCAGTCACCAGATCAAACGTTATCATGTTGTGATCACTATTTCCCAAATGTTCTTGAACCTGCACATTTGATACATTATCTGGTCTATTCGAAATGATCAGATCCAGTAACGCATTCCCCCTAGTTGGTTCCGTTACCATTTGAGTCAAGTAATTGTCCTGTAGTGCTGCCAGAAATCTGCTGCTTTTACCAGAATGGGTAGCCTCAATACCCCAGTCAATGTCTGGAAAGTTGAAGTCGCCCATAACTATGACCTCATTTTTACTTGCCGCTTTTTCAATTTGCTGTAGTAATTGCAGTTCTGCAGCTTCATTAATATGAGGTGGTCTGTAGCATACCCCAATAAGCAATTGGCAACTTTTATTTCCACCATGAATATTTACCCAAACGGACTCCACATCTTCGCAATCTTCCTCCATCTCATCGTTGAGGACAGCTGTAAAAGAATTCTTAACAAAGAGACAAACCCCTCCACCTTTTTTCCCTGTTCTATCCCTCCTGAACACATTGTATCCTTTTAAATTGGCTATCCAGTCATGACTTTCATCCATCCATGTCTCGGTTATTCCCACAATGTCATAGCCTTTGTCATTCAGAATGAACTCTAGTTCATCTATTTTATTTGCAAGGCTCCGAGCATTGGTTATCATGCACTTTATATTTTTACCACCACATTTACCAATTTTGTTTACCTGAAATGGGCTACTTGAAGTTTTACCAACCTCCTTAATCTTTACACTGTCCCCACCCCCCTCTCCACCCCCCATAATGTTAGGCTCCCACTGACTTTTTACCTTATCTTGTCTATATGTTGAGACTTTATCCTCCCGCCTCCCCCCAGATCCTAGTTTAAAATCTCCTCCAACCGTTTAGCCATCTTCTCCCCCAATGCAGCTGCACCCTCCCCATTAAGGTGCAGCCCGTCCCTGCTGTAGAACCTGTAGCCGACTGCAAAGTCTGCCCAGTTCTCCAGGAACCCAAACCCTTCCTTCCTACACCAATTTCTCAGCCACTTATTTAACTCCCTAAGCTCCCTCTGTCTCTCAGATGTAGCACGTGGCACTGGCAGTATTTCAGAGAACACCACCTTGGAGGTCCTTGCTTTAAGTTTATCTCCAAGTACCTGAAAATCATTTTTGAGGACCTTCCATCTCCCACTAACTTTGTCATTGGTGCCAATGTGTACCATGACAGCCGGGTCTTCCCCAGCCCCACCCAATAATCTGTCAATTCTTTCCGCTATATGCCGAACCCGAGCACCCGGGAGGCAACAGACTGTACGGCATTCACGGTTTCTTCGACAGATTACCCTGTCTGTGCGCCTAATAATTGAATCCCCTACCACCAGTACCTGTCTAGCCTTAGCTGCACTCCTATTCCCTTTCTCGTTACAGCAGTCTGCCCCTTGGTTGCTAAGGAGCACATCCTGCTGCAGCATTGCTACTCCAGAGTCGTCCTCACCAATATTACGCAAACAAGCATACTTATTAGTGAGGGACAACTCGGGACTAGCCTCCCTGCCACTTTTTCCCCTACCCCTTCTAACTGTGACCCAACTAGCGGCTACCTCTGCTTCTTGCTCCGGCTTTACTCCACCCGCCTCATCTTCAAGGGTTCCATCAAGTGTCTGGATCGTGAGATCCAAGCTCATCTCCAGTAAGAGTGATTAAGATGTGGAATGCATTGCCACAGGAAGTCGTTATGGCAAACTCTATACCTGCATTTAAAGGGGGCTTAGATGCTTTCCTTGCGTTGAATGACATCCATGGCTACAATTACTAGGTAATGCCAATGATGTTAATCCAGGGATTTTATGATCAACAGGGATATGTGAGGGAGCAGGCTGGAGTTGTACTTTGTACTGGTTGAACTCGATGGACGTATGTCTTTTTTCAACCAAAGTAACTATGTAACTATATGTAACTATGTAACTTAGAGGACTCGTGACTCTCTTTTCTATGGCACTGAAACAGATTCCACAGTTTGTTGGTTGGCAATATGGCCTCCAAAAGAATGTTCACTTTACTCAGAAGATTTCTCAGACTCTTGCTCTTTATACTGTAGTACTCAAACTACTGCATCTCTTAGGCACCACTTCTCTGATAGGGACTTCCCAAAAAAATGAACAAAATAAAGAAAGAATCAAACAATCAAAAAAGAGGTTAGAGAAATAAAAATAAATAAAATCACAAAAAATTGACCAATGCACCCAGCTATACCATCAATATCTCACTCCTTCAATTTCGCTCTTCTCTTATGTTATTTGAACTCTATGCTGAATAAGCTCTAATTTTGTTAGGTTGCAAAACTTGTATCTCCACTCTGTTGACTCTTTATCTCTGACAGATGTCACTCCACTTTTCACTGTAAGTCACTTAGTAACACAAGATGCAGTGAAACTCCTCCTCCAATCTTCTTCTTTAATGCTGACAGGTTAATAGATTTAGTTATTTCTCACTGACAGGTTCTCTTTATCTCCACGGCTTTTGCTCTCTTTCTTAACCACCCTGGCGTTCTGATTAAATCGCCAGGGTGGCTGCGGGAGGGTTTTTTTTAAATAAAAAAAAAACTATTTCATGCAGCCAACTGAAAGTTGGCTGCATGAAAGCCCACTAGAGGGCGCTCCGGAGGCGATCTTCCGATCGCCTCTGGCGGCAAGAGATAACACGGAAGGCCGCAATGAGCGGCCCTCCGTGTTTCGCTTCCCTCGTCGCCATGGCGACGAGCGGAGTGACGTCATGGACGTCAGCCGACGTCTTGACGTCAGCCGCCTCCGATCCAGCCCTTAGCGCTGGCCGGAACTGTTTGTTCCGGCTACGCTGGGCTCGGGCGGCTGGGGGGACCCTCTTTCGCCGCTGCACGCGGCGGATCGCCGCGCTGCAGCGGCGATCAGGCAGCACACGCGGCTGGCAAAGTGCCGGCTGCGTGTGCTGCTTTTTATTTGGTGCAAATCGGCCCAGCAGGGCCTGAGCGGCAGCCTCTGGCGATGTTGGACGAGCTGAGCTCGTCCAGACCGCTCAGTAGGTTAAGCCGTGCACTTAGGTAACACAGAAATAACACTTTGGTTCACTACTTATATCAGGTTTTTAGTAAACAACTAATGAAAACATCAACTGAAGAACTGATGACTTATAACCAGGCTTGCTCAATTCCGAATTCGGGAGATACCCGGATATTTGTATCCGGATATCCCCCAGTAAAGCTGTGCGGGGGGGGGTGGGGGGGCGAGGGGGGTCAATCTTACCTGTATGATGTCTTCTTCGGTCCGTCCCTGACGACTCCCACGATGCGCTCCAAGCGCCGCATTCGCCGGTCACGTGACTACAAACACTTCCTCCTTCAACCCGGAAGGAGGAAGTGTTTGTAGTTACGTGACCGGCACATGCGGCTCTTGGAGTGCATGGTGGGAGGTGCCGAGGGACAAACCGAAGAAGACGTCATATAGGTAAGATTGACCCACCCCCAAACACACAGCTTTACTGGGAGGTATCTCCCGAATGCGCCTGCTTATAACTAAACAGGCTGACAGGAAAAATGTCTCTGAGTCTGGATCACTGCTAGCGGCTTAACTGTATTAGTTCTGAGGGGGCTATTAGAGGCTGATCACTTTTCTGTTGACAAAAAGACACTCACACTTAAAGAGACCAGGGGTGCTCAGCAGGACCCCGAATGCGAAGTTTCCCCGAAAATTCAGGTGTTTTTTGGGTTTGCCGCATGCGAACCCGAACCCGAATGCTGCAATCCGAGCCGAACCCAAATACGAAGCCTGACGAATGTGCACACACAAATTCGGCCGGATGGAGCTGTGGGTTCGGGTTCGGGATTCGGGGATGACGTGATTGGGCCAATCAGAAGTCCTCCTGCCGAGGACCTGGCAACCCTAGCAACCAATCAGAGGAGGGGAGCCTGGCCCTCCCCTCCTCTATATAAGGCGGCGGCCATGTTGCGGAGCCACGCACTTGTGTGACTGCTGCTGGTACTGAGAGATTCTCCAGTGCTGTGCTGTGTCTGAGCAAGTGTTTTTCACTGCTAAACCTAGCGTTTTGCTTCCTAAACACCTCCTAAACACATTTATTGTTGTCTTATATAGTTAGCTAGTATTTTGATTGTTTTTAGTCAGCTAGTGTATAGTGTATACTGTGCTAGGCTAGTGTTAGTCTGTTACCTGCTAGCCTAGGTAGCCTTAGCCTACTACTAGCTTAGGTAGGTTAGGGATTCTAGTTAGTTGTGTACTTAGTAGTACTAGTTTAGTTAATTATTACTGCTGTAGTCTGTTACTTTATTAGTTTCAGTATTGTGTTACTGACTGTGACAGGCAACCACCAGGATCCGTTTTGAGTGACCTGACCTGTGACTGTCTGTCACCTGCCCGAGCCTATTGATTGATTGCGTCTGACCGTGTGTGACCGATTGTTGTAATTGTCACCGACTGTCTACCGCACGACTTACTTATAGCGTAGTACGCTAGGTGTTTCTTAGTTACCTGCGTGCGTGCTACTACTAGTGTCTACTACTATACTACTAGTCTACTAGTACCCGTTCACTTATTTTTTTTTTCACTTTTACTGTGTGATTTTATTATCATCTGTAGTGTGTGCAATAAATAAGAGTTACAACACATACAGGCCACCACCAGCATCCGTTGTGAGTGACCTGTGACTGTCTGTCGCCTGCCCGAGCCTATTGATTGATTGCGTCTGACCGTGTGTGACCGTTTGTAATTGTCACCGACTGTCTGGCGCACGACTTACTTTTAGCGTAGTACGCTAGGTGTTTCTTAGTTACCTGCGTGTGTGCGTACTACTAGTGTCTACTACTATACTACTAGTCTACTAGTACCCGTTCACTTATTTTTTTTTCACTTTTACTGTGTGATTTTATTATCATCTGTAGTGTGTGCAATAAATAAGAGTTACAACACATACAGGCCACCAGCAGCATCCGTTGTGAGTGACCTGTGACGGTCTGTCGCCTGCCCGAGCCTATTGATTGATTGCGTCTGACCGTGTGTGACCGATTGTAATTGTCACCGACTGTCTGGCGCACGACTTACTTTTAGCGTAGTACGCTAGGTGTTTCTTAGTTACCTGCTTGCGTACTAATACTGTCTACTACTACTACTAGTCACCACCAAGTCACCACCAACACAGACTTTATTAAAGTTTACACCCTTTCCCGCCCTCTTCTAATTATTTTTTTTACTGTATTTGTATGGTGCACAATGACTGGCAGAGGTAAAGGTAGAAGGCGAGGCACCACCAGGAGAGGCAGCGCCATTGCAGGAGCCACTGCCAGCAGCAGCAGGTCTGGGACTGGTCCGCCGCCAGCCACTGATCGCAGGGAGGAGGGAGCAGAGTCGCAGCAGCAGTGTGTTGCGCCCATCTTTGAGACGAGTCGTCGTCCACGGCCCATTGGGGAGAGTCAGGTGCAGGCTGTGGTGGAAATGATGGCGGGGCAGGAAGCCACCTTTTCCAGCCAGGCCTCCAGCACCAGCGAGACCAGTGCCACCAGCACCAGCACTCCTGTCCGCAGCAGGCCTCCACCAGCGCTTGAGGCCATGGTCACAGTGACCCCATCGACCAGCCTGCCTTCAATGAGCACGCTCTTCTCCCCTGAGACTGTGACCATGTTCAGGGATGTTTTTGAGAAGTATGAGTTGGAGATCATAATAATAATAATAATAATAATCCGAACATTTATATAGCGCTTTTCTCCTGTCGGACTCAAAGCGCTCAAGAGCTGCAGCCACTGGGACGTGCTCAGGAGGCCACCCTGCAGTGTTAGGGAGTCTTGCCTTGAACTCCCTACTGAATAGGTACTTGACCTAGCCAGGATTCGAACCCTGGTCTCCCATGTCAAAGGCAGAGCCCTTAACCAGTACTCTATTCAGCCAAGGATGGCGCTGAGGAGGAGGGGCGTGATGCAGGGGATGTTGGGGTAGAGGAGTTGGTTGAGGCGGGCTCACAGGATTATTATTATTATTATTATTGATTTATAAAGCGCCAACATATTCCGTGGCGCTGTACAAAATAAGAAACAAACATGGGGTACATAATAATACAGACAATGGTGTACTCCAATATACAAGATACATAATTAGTGACAAAATACAAAGAATGATACAAAATACAAATTATCGAATTGGTAATGACAGTGATAAAATTAACATGATGAATAAAATGTATAATGGTTACCAAGACACAAAAGGGGAAGAGAGCCCTGCCCTTGCGAGCTTACAATCTAAAGGATATGTTTGGGGTTGATGATGATGACTTGATAGATCCTCCCTATGTGCCACCAGTACCACCAGCACAGTTGGTTGAAGGCAGCTCATCATCGGAGGAGGAGGCGTCTCTGGCACAGAGGCGCGGCAGCAGCAAGGGGGCCAGCACAGGGCGTGGAATGCAGGAGCCACAGCCTGCTGCTTCAGTCACTACCACCACCCGCAGCAAACCTCTAACTAAAACCAAAAAGGCACAATCCTCCAAGGGCACCCAAAAACCCCAGCCCTCAAGCTCAAAGAGCAGGTTAAAGTCCCCAGTCTTGCTGTCCTTCACCAAGTGCCCAGTGGACCCGACCCATGCAATTTGCAACAGTTGCAATCTCAGTCTCAGCAGAGGTCGCGATATCCACAAATTGAGTACCTCGTGCCTGCAGACCCACTTACAGAGCAGACATTTTGAGGACTTGGAGTTGGAGTTGACTAATGAGTTGCAGAAGCTTATGCAAAGTGGTGCAGGCAGTGGTCAGAGCCAGACAGCCACTGCACAGATTTCAGCAGCAGCAGTAGCAGCCAACCCTCCTGCCCATCCAGCAGCAGCAGCAGCCCCTCCTGCCCATCCAGCAGCAGCAGCAGGAGCACAGCAGCAACTCACTCCCACCCCCTCCCCCGCCCGGGCAGCCAGTCCTCAGTGGCCTCATCAGCTCCCTCCACAGTGGCCTCCTCATACTCCCGGGCGAGCAAACGCCGCCAGACCTTGCTCAGCTAAGCATTCCCCGGTGTGACCAAGGTGTGCCTCCCGCCTACAGGCGCATCCGGTTGCTGTACGGGTTGCTTGCCCGGGCCATGTGCTCCCAGCTCCTGCCATATTCCTTTGTGCAGGAGGGGAGTGACATCAGAGCGCTGCTGCAGGTTGGGATCCCGGAGTGGCAAGTCCCCAGCCGCCACTATTTGTCCCGCAGGGCGATCCCAGCACTGCACCGCTCTGCCATGGAGAACGTGGGCCGCGCGCTGGATCACACTGTCAGTGCGCGGATCCACATAACCATGGATTCCTGGAGCAGCCGGTTTGGGACAGAGCGCTATCTGTCCTTTACGGCCCACTGGGTCAGCCTGGTGGAAAGCCCGAGCGAGGAAGCAGCAGGTCCATCCTCGGGCGCAGCAGCACCAGTCGCCCACTACGTGGTGCCACCACGCGGGGTCAGGGGAGAAGCAGCAGCTCCCACCGCCAAGCGATCCCGTCTCTCCAGCAGCGTGAAGGCCCGCCACTGCCAAGCGCTGCTGGAGATGAAAAGCCTGGGGAAAAACTCCTTGACGGCATCCAACGTGCTCCGGTACCTCAGGGAGCAGGAGAGGACGTGGCTGACCCCCAGAGGCCTCACTGTGGGATTGGTGGTGTCCAACAATGCCGCCAACCTGCTGTCTGCCATCAGCAGTGGAGATTTGCTCCACGTCTCTTGCTTGGCCCACGTCCTGAACCTGGTGGTGCAAAAGTTCATGCGCACCTACCTGGGGATGGAGGAGCTGTTAGAAGCGCACTTTCCGCCGCTCAGCAGCTGCCGCAGCAAAACTGGCAGACATCCAGCAGCAGGAGGGCCTGCCACGACACTGCCTCATCATAGATGTGCCAACTCGCTGAAACTCCACCCTGGCGATGTTGGAGCGGCTGGCTGAGCAGAGGAGGGCTGTCAACCGGTACATCTATGATGCCACTGTTACCGGCACCAGCAGCAGAAGCAGCACCACACTCCAGCTCCTCACCAACGTGCAATGGGGGCAGATGCAGCAGGTCTGCTTGGTGTTGGCTCCCTTCCTGCAGGGAACCAACCTGGTGAGTGAACAACGGGCATCCCTCTGCCAGTGGGTGCCCTTTGTTTGTCTGCTGGACAGGGCACTTGACAATTTGGTGGATTTGGGAGAGGAGGCCCTGAGGCAGCTGGAACAGCAGCCGCCTGCGCTGTCCACTGCTCCGAAGGTATTTGAGTCCCTGGAGGAGGAGGAGGAGTTGGAGGTGCTGGACGTTGCTGCTGGGGGGGAACATCGGAGCGCCGCAGCAGTGGTGCGAGGGTGGAGAGAGGAGGAAGAGTCTCAGGGGCAAGAGGAGGAGGAGGAGGCTGACCCTGATGTCTCTGTTAGTGAGAGTCACAGCCAGCGCATGATCCGGATGGTGGCCGACTGCATGGGGTCCTTCAGTGGGCTTGACACCGGCAGCGAGGAGCCTGTGGACCCCATGGAGTACTGGGTGGAGCGCTTGCACATCTGGAGGGAGCTTGCGCAGTACGAACTGGAGGTATTGTCTTGCCCCCCTTCCAGCGTGCTGTCTGAGAGGTGCTTCAGTGCGGTCGGTGGCGTGGTCACCGAGAAGCGCTCTCGTCTGTCCACATAGGGCGTGGACAGACTGACATTTCTGAAGATTAACCAGGCCTGGATAGAAGGCACGTTCCTGGCACCTGTTGTCGGCGAAAGGAGGACATGAGGTGCCTGCTTGGGAATTACAATACATTGCCTGCTGCCTGCCATGCATGACGACTCCTCCTCCTCCTGCTGGCCTGCTGCATTGATTTACCTATGAATTTATTTATGTATTTATTGTATTTCTACCGGACTCCTGCTGGCCTGCTGCATTGATTTACCTATGAATTTATTTTTGTATTTATTGTATTTCTACCTGACTCCTGCTGCTGCTGGCCTGCTGCATTGATTTACCTATGAATTTATTTTTGTATTTATTGTATTTCTACCTGACTCCTCCTCCTGCTGCTGGCCTGCTGCATTGATTTATTTATGAATTGATTTATGTATTTATTGTATTTATAAAGCGGCAACATATTACACCACGCTCATTTTCATCCTGCTGCTGTCAGTGGTCCCACCGCCAGGGTCCACACTATGCATTGCCTGCTGCCAGTGCCACACGTCACTCCTCCTCCTGCTGCTGCTGTTGTATTTATCCTCCTGCTGTCAGTGGTCCCACCGCCAGGGTCCACACAATACATTGCCTGCTGCCAGTGCCACACGTCACTCCTCCTCCTGCTGCTGTATTTATCCTCCTGCTGTCAGTGGTCCCAATGCCAGGGTCCACACTATGCATTGCCTGCTGTCAGTGCCACACGTCACTCCACCTCCTCCTCTTGCTGCTGTTGTATTTATCCTGCTGCTGTCAGTGGTCCCACCGCCAGGGTCCACACTATACATTGCCTGCTGCCAGTGCCACACGTCACTCCTCCTCCTCCTCCTGCTGCTGCTGTTGTATTTATCCTGCTGCTGTCAGTGGTCCCACCGCCAGGGTCCACACTATGCATTGCCTGCTGCCAGTGCCACACGTCACTCCTCCTTCTGCTGCTGCTGTTGTATTTATCCTCCTGCTGTCAGTGGTCCCACCGCCAGGGTCCACACTATACATTGCCTGCTGCCAGTGCCACACGTCACTCCTCCTCCTGCTGCTGCTGTTGTATTTATCCTCCTGCTGTCAGTGGTCCCACTGCCAGGGTCCACACAATACATTGCCTGCTGCCAGTGCCACACGTCACTCACTCCTCCTCCTGCTGCTGCTGTTGTATTTATCCTGCTGCTGTCAGTGGTCCCACCGCCAGGGTCCACACTATGCATTGCCTGCTGCCAGTGCCCCACGTCACTCCTCCTACTGCTGCTGTATTTATCCTTCTGCTGTCAGTGGTCCCACCGCCAGGGTCAAAACAATACATTGCCTGCTGCCAGTGCCACACGTCACTCCTCCTCCTGCTGCTGCTGTATTTAACCTCCTGCTGCTGTATTTATCCTCCTGCTGTCAGTGGTCCCACCGCCAGGATCCACACTATGCATTGCCTGCTGCCAGTGCCACACGTCACTCCTCCTCCTACTGCTGCATTTATCCTCCTGCTGTCAGTGGTCCCACCGCCAGGGTCCACACTATGCATTGCCTGCTGTCAGTGCCACATGTCACTCCTTCTCCTGCTGCTGCTGTTGTATTTATCCTGCTGCTGTCAGTGGTCCCACCGCCAGGGTCCACACTATACATTGCCTGCTGCCAGTGCCACACGTCACTCCTCCTCCTCCTCCTCCTGCTGCTGCGGTTGTATTTATCCTCCTGCTGTCAGTGGTCCCACCGCCAGGGTCCACACAATATATTGCCTGCTGCCAGTGCCACATGTCACTCACTCCTCCTGCTGCTGCTGTTGTATTTATCCTCCTGCTGTCAGTGGTCCCACCGCCAGGGTCCACACAATACATTGCCTGCTGCCAGTGCCACACGTCACTCCTCCTACTGCTGCTGTATTTATCCTCCTGCTGTCAGTGGTCCCACTGCCAGGGTCCACACAATACATTGCCTGCTGCCAGTGCCACACGTCACTCACTCCTCCTGCTGCTGCTGTTGTATTTATCCTCCTGCTGTCAGTGGTCCCACCGCCAGGGTCCACACTATGCATTGCCTGCTGCCAGTGCCACACATCACTCCTCCTCTTGCTCCTGCTTCTGCTGCTGCTGTTGTATTTATCCTCCTGCTGTCAGTGCTCCCACCGCCAGGGTCCACACAATACATTGCCTGCTGCCAGTGCCACACGTCACTCCTCCTACTGCTGCTGTATTTATCCTCCTGCTGTCAGTGGTCCCACCGCCAGGGTCAACACAATACATTGCCTGCTGCCAGTGCCATACGTCACTCCTCCTCCTGCTGCTGCTGTATTTATCCTCCTGCTGCTGTATTTCTCCTCCTGCTGTCAGTGGTCCCACCGCCAGGGTCCACACTATGCATTGCCTGCTGCCAGTGCCACACGTCACTCCTCCTCCTACTGCTGCTGTATTTATCCTCCTGCTGTTAGTGGTCCCACCGCCAGGGTCAACACAATACATTGCCTGCTGCCAGTGCTACACGTCACTCCTCCTCCTCTTGCTGCTGTATTTATCCTCCTGCTGTCAGTGGTCCCACCGCCATAGTCCACACTATGCATCGCCTGCTGCCAGTGCCACACATCACTCCTCCTACTGCTGCTGCTGTTGTATTTATCCTCCTGCTGTCAGTGGTCCCACCGCCAGGGTCCACACTATGCATTGCCTGCTGCCAGTGCCACACGTCACTCCTCCTCCTGCTGCTGCTGTTGTATTTATCCTCCTGCTGTCAGTGGTCCCACTGCCAGGGTCCACACTATGCATTGCCTGCTGCCAGTGCCACACGTCACTCCTTCTACTGCTGTTGTATTTATCCTCCTGCTGTCAGTGGTCCCACCGCCAGGGTCAACACAATACATTGCCTGCTGCCAGTGCCACACGTCACTCCTCCTCCTGCTGCTGCTGCATTTATCCTCCTGCTGCTGTACTTATCCTCCTGCTGTCAGTGGTCCCACCGCCAGGGTCCACACAATGCTTTGCCTGCTGCCAGTGCCACACGTCACGTTTTTAGTTTTTTTTTTAAGTACACCTATTTCAATGTGAATTCCCTTTAAAAAAAAACACACAAAAAAACCCCGAATTCACGAACACTAATTTTTACCAAATTTTGAGGCGTAACCTCGAACCGAATTTCGTGGTCGAAGGCGAATTCGAATTTGAATGTCATGCGGACCCGAATTCGAATGTACCCGAGCCGAATTTTGGTACATCTGAGCATGCCTGCTGCTGATTCTCTGCCTCTGATACATTTAGCCAAAGTCCCTGAACAAGCATGGAAATCAGATGTACCTGACTGAAGTGTGGAGCTGACTGGAGCAAATGCAAATCAATCTAGGACTGACTAGCCAAAGATGGTGCAGTCTGCAGTGGCAGTGTGCAATCTAGACTACCTGGCTGGAACCTAGTACAGAGGGTGAGTGAGCTAGGAGGCAGGAGGTGCAGTGGGAACACAGGACAGGTGGAGTGTAAACAGGGGGTGGCTCCAAGATGTTTTTTTTAGGGTGCTTTGCAAATGCTAGATCCACTGCAGGGAAATTGACCTGCGTTGTGCATAGCAAAGCAAAAAATTGGCTTGTCCGTGCACTAGAAAGTGGGCGCGGTAATGACGGGTCATGAGCAGGGCCACTTGTGTATGAACTTAGCAGCAGCTAGTAAATCACTGACAGTGGGTATCAACAGGAAACTGTGAATGAAGACCCCTCTCCTAATAAAAAATGATGTCCTACTTACTCAGTGTTCTCCCCAGAAATTTTTTCCAGCCGGGTGGTATGAAATAGTAGCGGGGTGGCATGAAATAGTAGCCGGCTGGGGCGAGATGAGAGAATGCAGGGCCGGTGCTTCTGTGTGCAACTCAGTTTAAAGCATATGAGGAGGTCAACTGATGACAGCTCAACAAAACTAGCCAGGTGGAGCACCCGGCTAAAAGAGCCTGTGGAGAACACCGTTACTATACATATAGCAGAGATTACGCTCCTCTGAGTACAGCCAGTGACATGACTATGTACTCTGTAAAGTGCTGCAGAAGATGTCAGTGCTATATAAATACATAATAATATGGTAGGACATTAGACTATGACTATGGTAGGATTAGAATGCTAGCTCCTCTGAGGACAGTCAGTGACATGACTACGTACTCTGTGAAGTGCTGCAGAAGATGTCAGTGCTTACCAATACCGACCATGGTGTTTGCTTGGCTTCTTGCTGCTGCACTGCTTGATCGGTCAGGGTCAGTGTCCTCCTCTCTGCCTGTCTCCTCCTCAGGTCTGTCCGCGCACCTGAACACTTAAGGTGGGTAGACTAAACAATTTGCCAGGTAGCAACAATGGATTAGCTGGTGGGAGAGTGTGCTAGTGGATTAGATGATGGGAGGGTGGACTTGTGGATTAGCTGGTGGGAGAGTGGGCTAGTGGAGTAGCTGGTGGGAGAGTGGGCTAGGGGATTAGCTGGTGGGAGGTGGCGTTGTGACGGGGGTGCGACCCGCACCAGGTGGGGTGACCCCAGCCGCCCTAGAGGGGGTGCGGTGCATATAGGGGAGAGCCGGAAGCAGTGTGTGTAACAGCGTATACGGAGAGGAGAAGACCAGCGGCGACTGAGCGGCGATGGGAACACAGGGAGGTGAGTCGTTTAGTACACCGGCTCCCCTGCGCATTGCTGTATGAATTCTGGAGGGGGGAGCACGGAGGGCAGCCCTGGGAGAGGGAGGGAGAGGTCGGGCTGCCCTCCCCGCGGCTGCGGCTCTCCCCTCCATTAGGGGGGACACCTACCTATCTAACCTATACTGAGGGGCACCTACCTACCTATCCTATACTGGGGGGCACCTACCTAATCTAACATATACTGGGGGGCACCTACCTAATCTAACCTATACTGGGGGGCACCTACCTAATCTAACCTATACTGGGGGGCACCTACCTAATCTAACCTATACTGGGGGGCACCTACCTATCTAACCTATACTGGGGGCACCTACCTAATCTAACCTATACTGGGGGGCACCTGCCTAATCTAACCTATACTGGGGGGCACCTGCCTAATCTAACCTATACTGGGGGGCACCTACCTAATCTCCTAATCTAACCTATACTGGGGGGCACCTACCTAATCTAACCTATACTGGGGGGCACCTACCTAATCTAACCTATACTGAGGGGCACCTACCTATCTAACCTATACTGGGGGGCACCTACCTAATCTAACCTATACTGGGGGGCACCTACCTAATCTAACCTATACTGGGGGGCACCTACCTAATCTAACCTATACTGGGGGAACCTACCTAATCTAACCTATACTGGGGGGCAGTGGCGTAGCTAAGGAGCTGTGGGCTCCGATGCAAGTTTTACAATGGGGCCCCCCAAGCACTCTATACATAACAATTGCTACGGCGCACCAAAACCTGCCAATTGCAAGTACAGTGTCAGAGGTGCAAGAAGGGGATGGGGAACAGTTTGTTAATGGTTACCACTATTCAAAGTACCTATAGAAGTGATTATTAGGAGCACAGGACCAATAGAGAGCTAATACTGTAGTTGAGGGAGGGCCCTTCTGGGCCCCTCTGGCCCAAGGGCCCCGATGCGGTCGCTACCTCTGCACCCCCTATTGCTACACCCCTGCTGGGGGGGCAGCTACCTATCTAACCTATACTGGGGGGCACCTACCTATCTAACCTATACTGGGGGGCACCTACCTATCTAACCTATACTGGGGGAACCTACCTAATGTAACCTATACTGGGGGGCAGCTACCTATCTAACCTATACTGGGGGAACCTACCTAATGTAACCTATACTGGGGGGCAGCTACCTATCTAACCTATACTGGGGGGCAGCTACCTGTCTAACCTATACTGGGGGAACCTACCTAATCTAACCTATAATGGGGGGCACCTACCTATCTAACCTATACTGGGCAGCAGCTACCTATCTAACCTATACTGGGGGGGGGCACCTACCTTATCTAACCTATACTGGGGGGCACCTACCTAATCTAACCTATACTGGGCAGCAGCTACCTATCTAACCTATACTGGGGGGCACCTACCTAATCTAACCTATACTGGGCAGCAGCTACCTATCTAACCTATACTGGGGGGCACCTACCTAATCTAACCTATACTGGGGGCAGCTACCTATGTAATCTATACTGGGGCACCTACCTATGTAACCTGTATTGGGGGCACCTACCTACCTAGCCTATACTGGTGGCAACTATACTGGCTACCTATATCGGAGGCACCTACCTAACTAACCTATACTGG